>NW_026061072.1:0-39389 GCF_929443795.1 Astur gentilis
TTTTTCACTATCCCTCTGCAGCCTATCCACAGGCACAACAGCTTTGGGGATCTCTGCTTTCCCAGAGACTCAGCATGTCACGGTGCTCGCTCTCGGCAGAAGCTTTTTTCTGAAAAGGCAAACTTACGGCTCCTTCTCCCACAGGGAAGGTGCCAGCCCTGAAAACTAATGCAGTTTTTCACTATCCCTCTGCAGCCTATCCACAGGCACAACAGCTTTGGGGATCTCTGCTTTCCCAGAGACTCAGCATGTCACGGTGCTCGCTCTCGGCAGAAGCTTTTTTCTGAAAAGGCAAACTTACGGCTCCTTCTCCCACAAGGAAGGTGCCAGCCCTGAAAGATCTTGCTGGTATTCACTATCCCTCTGCAGCCTATCCACAGGCACAACAGCTTTTGGGATCTCTGCTTTCCCAGAGACTCAGCATGTCACGGTGCTCGCTCTCGGCAGAAGCTTTTTTCTGAAAAGGCAAACTTACGGCTCCTTCTCCCACAGGGAAGGTGCCAGCCCTGAAAACTAATGCAGTTTTTCACTATCCCTCTGCAGCCTATCCACAGGCACAACAGCTTTGGGGATCTCTGCTTTCCCAGAGACTCAGCATGTCACGGTGCTCGCTCTCGGCAGAAGCTTTTTTCTGAAAAGGCAAACTTACGGCTCCTTCTCCCACAGGGAAGGTGCCAGCCCTGAAAACTAATGCAGTTTTTCACTATCCCTCTGCAGCCTATCCACAGGCACAACAGCTTTGGGGATCTCTGCTTTCCCAGAGACTCAGCATGTCACGGTGCTCACTCTCGGCAGAGCCTTTTTCTGAAAAGGCAAACTTACGGCTCCTTCTCCCACAGGGAAGGTGCCAGCCCTGAAAACTAATGCAGTTTTTCACTATCCCTCTGCAGCCTATCCACAGGCACAACAGCTTTGGGGATCTCTGCTTTCCCAGAGACTCAGCATGTCACGGTGCTCGCTCTCGGCAGAAGCTTTTTTCTGAAAAGGCAAACTTACGGCTCCTTCTCCCACAGGGAAGGTGCCAGCCCTGAAAACTAATGCAGTTTTTCACTATCCCTCTGCAGCCTATCCACAGGCACAACAGCTTTGGGGATCTCTGCTTTCCAGAGACTCAGCATGTCACGGTGCTCACTCTCGCCAGAGCCTTTTTCTGAAAAGGCAAACTTACGGCTCCTTCTCCCACAAGGAAGGTGCCAGCCCTGAAAGATCTTGCTGGTATTCACTATCCCTCTGCAGCCTATCCACAGGCACAACAGCTTTTGGGATCTCTGCTTTCCCAGAGACTCAGCATGTCACGGTGCTCGCTCTCGGCAGAAGCTTTTTTCTGAAAAGGCAAACTTACGGCTCCTTCTCCCACAGGGAAGGTGCCAGCCCTGAAAACTAATGCAGTTTTTCACTATCCCTCTGCAGCCTATCCACAGGCACAACAGCTTTGGGGATCTCTGCTTTCCCAGAGACTCAGCATGTCACGGTGCTCGCTCTCGGCAGAAGCTTTTTTCTGAAAAGGCAAACTTACGGCTCCTTCTCCCACAGGGAAGGTGCCAGCCCTGAAAACTAATGCAGTTTTTCACTATCCCTCTGCAGCCTATCCACAGGCACAACAGCTTTGGGGATCTCTGCTTTCCCAGAGACTCAGCATGTCACGGTGCTCGCTCTCGGCAGAAGCTTTTTTCTGAAAAGGCAAACTTACGGCTCCTTCTCCCACAGGGAAGGTGCCAGCCCTGAAAACTAATGCAGTTTTTCACTATCCCTCTGCAGCCTATCCACAGGCACAACAGCTTTGGGGATCTCTGCTTTCCCAGAGACTCAGCATGTCACGGTGCTCGTTCTCGGCAGAAGCTTTTTCTGAGAAGGCAAAAGTGTGGCTCCTTCTCCCACAAGGAAGGTGCTAGCCCTGAAAGATCTTGCTGGTATTCACTATCCCTCTGCAGCCTATCCACAGGCACAACAGCTTTGGGGATCTCTGCTTTCCCAGAGACTCAGCATGTCACGGTGCTCGCTCTCGGCAGAAGCTTTTTTCTGAAAAGGCAAACTTACGGCTCCTTCTCCCACAGGGAAGGTGCCAGCCCTGAAAACTAATGCAGTTTTTCACTATCCCTCTGCAGCCTATCCACAGGCACAACAGCTTTGGGGATCTCTGCTTTCCCAGAGACTCAGCATGTCACGGTGCTCGCTCTCGGCAGAAGCTTTTTTCTGAAAAGGCAAACTTACGGCTCCTTCTCCCACAGGGAAGGTGCCAGCCCTGAAAACTAATGCAGTTTTTCACTATCCCTCTGCAGCCTATCCACAGGCACAACAGCTTTGGGGATCTCTGCTTTCCCAGAGACTCAGCATGTCACGGTGCTCGCTCTCGGCAGAAGCTTTTTTCTGAAAAGGCAAACTTACGGCTCCTTCTCCCACAGGGAAGGTGCCAGCCCTGAAAACTAATGCAGTTTTTCACTATCCCTCTGCAGCCTATCCACAGGCACAACAGCTTTGGGGATCTCTGCTTTCCCAGAGACTCAGCATGTCACGGTGCTCGTTCTCGGCAGAAGCTTTTTCTGAGAAGGCAAAAGTGTGGCTCCTTCTCCCACAAGGAAGGTGCTAGCCCTGAAAGATCTTGCTGGTATTCACTATCCCTCTGCAGCCTATCCACAGGCACAACAGCTTTGGGGATCTCTGCTTTCCCAGAGACTCAGCATGTCACAGTGCTCGCTCTCGGCAGAAGCTTTTTTCTGAAAAGGCAAACTTACGGCTCCTTCTCCCACAGGGAAGGTGCCAGCCCTGAAAACTAATGCAGTTTTTCACTATCCCTCTGCAGCCTATCCACAGGCACAACAGCTTTGGGGATCTCTGCTTTCCCAGAGACTCAGCATGTCACGGTGCTCGCTCTCGGCAGAAGCTTTTTTCTGAAAAGGCAAACTTACGGCTCCTTCTCCCACAGGGAAGGTGCCAGCCCTGAAAACTAATGCAGTTTTTCACTATCCCTCTGCAGCCTATCCACAGGCACAACAGCTTTGGGGATCTCTGCTTTCCCAGAGACTCAGCATGTCACGGTGCTCGCTCTCGGCAGAAGCTTTTTTCTGAAAAGGCAAACTTACGGCTCCTTCTCCCACAGGGAAGGTGCCAGCCCTGAAAACTAATGCAGTTTTTCACTATCCCTCTGCAGCCTATCCACAGGCACAACAGCTTTGGGGATCTCTGCTTTCCCAGAGACTCAGCATGTCACGGTGCTCGCTCTCGGCAGAAGCTTTTTTCTGAAAAGGCAAACTTACGGCTCCTTCTCCCACAGGGAAGGTGCCAGCCCTGAAAACTAATGCAGTTTTTCACTATCCCTCTGCAGCCTATCCACAGGCACAACAGCTTTTGGGATCTCTGCTTTCCAGAGACTCAGCATGTCACGGTGCTCGCTCTCGGCAGAAGCTTTTTTCTGAAAAGGCAAACTTACGGCTCCTTCTCCCACAGGGAAGGTGCCAGCCCTGAAAACTAATGCAGTTTTTCACTATCCCTCTGCAGCCTATCCACAGGCACAACAGCTTTTGGGATCTCTGCTTTCCCAGAGACTCAGCATGTCACGGTGCTCGTTCTCGGCAGAAGCTTTTTCTGAGAAGGCAAAAGTGTGGCTCCTTCTCCCACAAGGAAGGTGCTAGCCCTGAAAGATCTTGCTGGTATTCACTATCCCTCTGCAGCCTATCCACAGGCACAACAGCTTTGGGGATCTCTGCTTTCCCAGAGACTCAGCATGTCACAGTGCTCGCTCTCGGCAGAAGCTTTTTTCTGAAAAGGCAAACTTACGGCTCCTTCTCCCACAGGAAGGTGCCAGCCCTGAAAACTAATGCAGTTTTTCACTATCCCTCTGCAGCCTATCCACAGGCACAACAGCTTTGGGGATCTCTGCTTTCCCAGAGACTCAGCATGTCACGGTGCTCGCTCTCGGCAGAAGCTTTTTTCTGAAAAGGCAAACTTACGGCTCCTTCTCCCACAGGGAAGGTGCCAGCCCTGAAAACTAATGCAGTTTTTCACTATCCCTCTGCAGCCTATCCACAGGCACAACAGCTTTGGGGATCTCTGCTTTCCCAGAGACTCAGCATGTCACGGTGCTCGCTCTCGGCAGAAGCTTTTTTCTGAAAAGGCAAACTTACGGCTCCTTCTCCCACAGGGAAGGTGCCAGCCCTGAAAACTAATGCAGTTTTTCACTATCCCTCTGCAGCCTATCCACAGGCACAACAGCTTTGGGGATCTCTGCTTTCCCAGAGACTCAGCATGTCACGGTGCTCGTTCTCGGCAGAAGCTTTTTCTGAGAAGGCAAAAGTGTGGCTCCTTCTCCCACAAGGAAGGTGCTAGCCCTGAAAGATCTTGCTGGTATTCACTATCCCTCTGCAGCCTATCCACAGGCACAACAGCTTTGGGGATCTCTGCTTTCCCAGAGACTCAGCATGTCACGGTGCTCGCTCTCGGCAGAAGCTTTTTTCTGAAAAGGCAAACTTACGGCTCCTTCTCCCACAGGGAAGGTGCCAGCCCTGAAAACTAATGCAGTTTTTCACTATCCCTCTGCAGCCTATCCACAGGCACAACAGCTTTGGGGATCTCTGCTTTCCCAGAGACTCAGCATGTCACGGTGCTCGCTCTCGGCAGAAGCTTTTTTCTGAAAAGGCAAACTTACGGCTCCTTCTCCACAGGGAAGGTGCCAGCCCTGAAAACTAATGCAGTTTTTCACTATCCCTCTGCAGCCTATCCACAGGCACAACAGCTTTGGGGATCTCTGCTTTCCCAGAGACTCAGCATGTCACGGTGCTCGCTCTCGGCAGAAGCTTTTTTCTGAAAAGGCAAACTTACGGCTCCTTCTCCCACAAGGAAGGTGCCAGCCCTGAAAGATCTTGCTGGTATTCACTATCCCTCTGCAGCCTATCCACAGGCACAACAGCTTTTGGGATCTCTGCTTTCCCAGAGACTCAGCATGTCACGGTGCTCGCTCTCGGCAGAAGCTTTTTTCTGAAAAGGCAAACTTACGGCTCCTTCTCCCACAGGGAAGGTGCCAGCCCTGAAAACTAATGCAGTTTTTCACTATCCCTCTGCAGCCTATCCACAGGCACAACAGCTTTGGGGATCTCTGCTTTCCCAGAGACTCAGCATGTCACGGTGCTCGCTCTCGGCAGAAGCTTTTTTCTGAAAAGGCAAACTTACGGCTCCTTCTCCCACAGGGAAGGTGCCAGCCCTGAAAACTAATGCAGTTTTTCACTATCCCTCTGCAGCCTATCCACAGGCACAACAGCTTTTGGGATCTCTGCTTTCCCAGAGACTCAGCATGTCACGGTGCTCGCTCTCGGCAGAAGCTTTTTTCTGAAAAGGCAAACTTACGGCTCCTTCTCCCACAGGGAAGGTGCCAGCCCTGAAAACTAATGCAGTTTTTCACTATCCCTCTGCAGCCTATCCACAGGCACAACAGCTTTGGGGATCTCTGCTTTCCCAGAGACTCAGCATGTCACGGTGCTCACTCTCGGCAGAGCCTTTTTCTGAAAAGGCAAACTTACGGCTCCTTCTCCCACAGGGAAGGTGCCAGCCCTGAAAACTAATGCAGTTTTTCACTATCCCTCTGCAGCCTATCCACAGGCACAACAGCTTTGGGGATCTCTGCTTTCCCAGAGACTCAGCATGTCACGGTGCTCGCTCTCGGCAGAAGCTTTTTTCTGAAAAGGCAAACTTACGGCTCCTTCTCCCACAGGGAAGGTGCCAGCCCTGAAAACTAATGCAGTTTTTCACTATCCCTCTGCAGCCTATCCACAGGCACAACAGCTTTGGGGATCTCTGCTTTCCCAGAGACTCAGCATGTCACGGTGCTCGCTCTCGGCAGAAGCTTTTTTCTGAAAAGGCAAACTTACGGCTCCTTCTCCCACAAGGAAGGTGCCAGCCCTGAAAGATCTTGCTGGTATTCACTATCCCTCTGCAGCCTATCCACAGGCACAACAGCTTTTGGGATCTCTGCTTTCCCAGAGACTCAGCATGTCACGGTGCTCGCTCTCGGCAGAAGCTTTTTTCTGAAAAGGCAAACTTACGGCTCCTTCTCCCACAGGGAAGGTGCCAGCCCTGAAAACTAATGCAGTTTTTCACTATCCCTCTGCAGCCTATCCACAGGCACAACAGCTTTGGGGATCTCTGCTTTCCCAGAGACTCAGCATGTCACGGTGCTCGCTCTCGGCAGAAGCTTTTTTCTGAAAAGGCAAACTTACGGCTCCTTCTCCCACAGGGAAGGTGCCAGCCCTGAAAACTAATGCAGTTTTTCACTATCCCTCTGCAGCCTATCCACAGGCACAACAGCTTTGGGGATCTCTGCTTTCCCAGAGACTCAGCATGTCACGGTGCTCGCTCTCGGCAGAAGCTTTTTTCTGAAAAGGCAAACTTACGGCTCCTTCTCCCACAGGGAAGGTGCCAGCCCTGAAAACTAATGCAGTTTTTCACTATCCCTCTGCAGCCTATCCACAGGCACAACAGCTTTGGGGATCTCTGCTTTCCCAGAGACTCAGCATGTCACGGTGCTCGTTCTCGGCAGAAGCTTTTTCTGAGAAGGCAAAAGTGTGGCTCCTTCTCCCACAAGGAAGGTGCTAGCCCTGAAAGATCTTGCTGGTATTCACTATCCCTCTGCAGCCTATCCACAGGCACAACAGCTTTGGGGATCTCTGCTTTCCCAGAGACTCAGCATGTCACGGTGCTCGCTCTCGGCAGAAGCTTTTTTCTGAAAAGGCAAACTTACGGCTCCTTCTCCCACAGGGAAGGTGCCAGCCCTGAAAACTAATGCAGTTTTTCACTATCCCTCTGCAGCCTATCCACAGGCACAACAGCACTGGGGATCTCTGCTTTCCCAGAGACTCAGCATCACACGGTGCTCGTTATCGGCAGAAGCTTTTTTCTGAAAAGGCAAACGTCTGGCTCCTTCTCCAGCAAGGCAAGTGCCAGGCCTGAAAGATTTTGTGATCTTCAACGCCACATTCAGCCTATCCACAGGCACAAAAGCACTGGGGATCCTTTAGCCGCAGCAGCACTGGGGATCTCTGCTATCCCAGAGACTCAGCATGTCACGGTGCTCGTTCTCGGCAGAAGCTTTTTCTGAGAAGGCAAAAGTGTGGCTCCTTCTTCCACAAGGAAGGTGCTAGCCCTGAAAGATCTTGCTGGTATTCACTATCCCTCTGCAGCCTATCCACAGGCACAACAGCTTTTGGGATCTCTGCTTTCCCAGAGACTCAGCATGTCACGGTGCTCGCTCTCGGCAGAAGCTTTTTTCTGAAAAGGCAAACTTACGGCTCCTTCTCCCACAGGGAAGGTGCCAGCCCTGAAAACTAATGCAGTTTTTCACTATCCCTCTGCAGCCTATCCACAGGCACAACAGCTTTGGGGATCTCTGCTTTCCCAGAGACTCAGCATGTCACGGTGCTCGCTCTCGGCAGAAGCTTTTTTCTGAAAAGGCAAACTTACGGCTCCTTCTCCCACAGGGAAGGTGCCAGCCCTGAAAACTAATGCAGTTTTTCACTATCCCTCTGCAGCCTATCCACAGGCACAACAGCTTTGGGGATCTCTGCTTTCCCAGAGACTCAGCATGTCACGGTGCTCGCTCTCGGCAGAAGCTTTTTTCTGAAAAGGCAAACTTACGGCTCCTTCTCCCACAGGGAAGGTGCCAGCCCTGAAAACTAATGCAGTTTTTCACTATCCCTCTGCAGCCTATCCACAGGCACAACAGCTTTGGGGATCTCTGCTTTCCCAGAGACTCAGCATGTCACGGTGCTCACTCTCGCCAGAGCCTTTTTCTGAAAAGGCAAACTTACGGCTCCTTCTCCCACAAGGAAGGTGCCAGCCCTGAAAGATCTTGCTGGTATTCACTATCCCTCTGCAGCCTATCCACAGGCACAACAGCTTTTGGGATCTCTGCTTTCCCAGAGACTCAGCATGTCACGGTGCTCGCTCTCGGCAGAAGCTTTTTTCTGAAAAGGCAAACTTACGGCTCCTTCTCCCACAGGGAAGGTGCCAGCCCTGAAAACTAATGCAGTTTTTCACTATCCCTCTGCAGCCTATCCACAGGCACAACAGCTTTGGGGATCTCTGCTTTCCCAGAGACTCAGCATGTCACGGTGCTCGCTCTCGGCAGAAGCTTTTTTCTGAAAAGGCAAACTTACGGCTCCTTCTCCCACAGGGAAGGTGCCAGCCCTGAAAACTAATGCAGTTTTTCACTATCCCTCTGCAGCCTATCCACAGGCACAACAGCTTTTGGGATCTCTGCTTTCCCAGAGACTCAGCATGTCACGGTGCTCGTTCTCGGCAGAAGCTTTTTCTGAGAAGGCAAAAGTGTGGCTCCTTCTCCCACAAGGAAGGTGCTAGCCCTGAAAGATCTTGCTGGTATTCACTATCCCTCTGCAGCCTATCCACAGGCACAACAGCTTTGGGGATCTCTGCTTTCCCAGAGACTCAGCATGTCACGGTGCTCGCTCTCGGCAGAAGCTTTTTTCTGAAAAGGCAAACTTACGGCTCCTTCTCCCACAGGGAAGGTGCCAGCCCTGAAAACTAATGCAGTTTTTCACTATCCCTCTGCAGCCTATCCACAGGCACAACAGCTTTGGGGATCTCTGCTTTCCCAGAGACTCAGCATGTCACGGTGCTCGCTCTCGGCAGAAGCTTTTTTCTGAAAAGGCAAACTTACGGCTCCTTCTCCCACAGGGAAGGTGCCAGCCCTGAAAACTAATGCAGTTTTTCACTATCCCTCTGCAGCCTATCCACAGGCACAACAGCTTTTGGGATCTCTGCTTTCCCAGAGACTCAGCATGTCACGGTGCTCGTTCTCGGCAGAAGCTTTTTCTGAGAAGGCAAAAGTGTGGCTCCTTCTCCCACAAGGAAGGTGCTAGCCCTGAAAGATCTTGCTGGTATTCACTATCCCTCTGCAGCCTATCCACAGGCACAACAGCTTTGGGGATCTCTGCTTTCCCAGAGACTCAGCATGTCACGGTGCTCGCTCTCGGCAGAAGCTTTTTTCTGAAAAGGCAAACTTACGGCTCCTTCTCCCACAGGGAAGGTGCCAGCCCTGAAAACTAATGCAGTTTTTCACTATCCCTCTGCAGCCTATCCACAGGCACAACAGCTTTGGGGATCTCTGCTTTCCCAGAGACTCAGCATGTCACGGTGCTCGCTCTCGGCAGAAGCTTTTTTCTGAAAAGGCAAACTTACGGCTCCTTCTCCCACAGGGAAGGTGCCAGCCCTGAAAACTAATGCAGTTTTTCACTATCCCTCTGCAGCCTATCCACAGGCACAACAGCTTTGGGGATCTCTGCTTTCACAGAGACTCAGCATGTCACGGTGCTCGTTCTCGGCAGAAGCTTTTTCTGAGAAGGCAAAAGTGTGGCTCCTTCTCCCACAAGGAAGGTGCTAGCCCTGAAAGATCTTGCTGGTATTCACTATCCCTCTGCAGCCTATCCACAGGCACAACAGCTTTGGGGATCTCTGCTTTCCCAGAGACTCAGCATGTCACGGTGCTCGCTCTCGGCAGAAGCTTTTTTCTGAAAAGGCAAACTTACGGCTCCTTCTCCCACAGGGAAGGTGCCAGCCCTGAAAACTAATGCAGTTTTTCACTATCCCTCTGCAGCCTATCCACAGGCACAACAGCTTTGGGGATCTCTGCTTTCCCAGAGACTCAGCATGTCACGGTGCTCGCTCTCGGCAGAAGCTTTTTTCTGAAAAGGCAAACTTACGGCTCCTTCTCCCACAGGGAAGGTGCCAGCCCTGAAAACTAATGCAGTTTTTCACTATCCCTCTGCAGCCTATCCACAGGCACAACAGCTTTGGGGATCTCTGCTTTCCCAGAGACTCAGCATGTCACGGTGCTCGCTCTCGGCAGAAGCTTTTTTCTGAAAAGGCAAACTTACGGCTCCTTCTCCCACAGGGAAGGTGCCAGCCCTGAAAGATCTTGCTGGTATTCACTATCCCTCTGCAGCCTATCCACAGGCACAACAGCTTTTGGGATCTCTGCTTTCCCAGAGACTCAGCATGTCACGGTGCTCGCTCTCGGCAGAAGCTTTTTTCTGAAAAGGCAAACTTACGGCTCCTTCTCCCACAGGGAAGGTGCCAGCCCTGAAAACTAATGCAGTTTTTCACTATCCCTCTGCAGCCTATCCACAGGCACAACAGCTTTGGGGATCTCTGCTTTCCCAGAGACTCAGCATGTCACGGTGCTCGCTCTCGGCAGAAGCTTTTTTCTGAAAAGGCAAACTTACGGCTCCTTCTCCCACAGGGAAGGTGCCAGCCCTGAAAACTAATGCAGTTTTTCACTATCCCTCTGCAGCCTATCCACAGGCACAACAACTTTGGGGATCTCTGCTTTCCCAGAGACTCAGCATGTCACGGTGCTCGCTCTCGGCAGAAGCTTTTTTCTGAAAAGGCAAACTTACGGCTCCTTCTCCCACAGGGAAGGTGCCAGCCCTGAAAACTAATGCAGTTTTTCACTATCCCTCTGCAGCCTATCCACAGGCACAACAGCTTTGGGGATCTCTGCTTTCACAGAGACTCAGCATGTCACGGTGCTCGTTCTCGGCAGAAGCTTTTTCTGAGAAGGCAAAAGTGTGGCTCCTTCTCCCACAAGGAAGGTGCTAGCCCTGAAAGATCTTGCTGGTATTCACTATCCCTCTGCAGCCTATCCACAGGCACAACAGCTTTGGGGATCTCTGCTTTCCCAGAGACTCAGCATGTCACGGTGCTCGCTCTCGGCAGAAGCTTTTTTCTGAAAAGGCAAACTTACGGCTCCTTCTCCCACAGGGAAGGTGCCAGCCCTGAAAACTAATGCAGTTTTTCACTATCCCTCTGCAGCCTATCCACAGGCACAACAGCTTTGGGGATCTCTGCTTTCCCAGAGACTCAGCATGTCACGGTGCTCGCTCTCGGCAGAAGCTTTTTTCTGAAAAGGCAAACTTACGGCTCCTTCTCCCACAGGGAAGGTGCCAGCCCTGAAAACTAATGCAGTTTTTCACTATCCCTCTGCAGCCTATCCACAGGCACAACAGCTTTGGGGATCTCTGCTTTCCCAGAGACTCAGCATGTCACGGTGCTCACTCTCGCCAGAGCCTTTTTCTGAAAAGGCAAACTTACGGCTCCTTCTCCCACAAGGAAGGTGCCAGCCCTGAAAGATCTTGCTGGTATTCACTATCCCTCTGCAGCCTATCCACAGGCACAACAGCTTTTGGGATCTCTGCTTTCCCAGAGACTCAGCATGTCACGGTGCTCGCTCTCGGCAGAAGCTTTTTTCTGAAAAGGCAAACTTACGGCTCCTTCTCCCACAGGGAAGGTGCCAGCCCTGAAAACTAATGCAGTTTTTCACTATCCCTCTGCAGCCTATCCACAGGCACAACAGCTTTGGGGATCTCTGCTTTCCCAGAGACTCAGCATGTCACGGTGCTCGCTCTCGGCAGAAGCTTTTTTCTGAAAAGGCAAACTTACGGCTCCTTCTCCCACAGGGAAGGTGCCAGCCCTGAAAACTAATGCAGTTTTTCACTATCCCTCTGCAGCCTATCCACAGGCACAACAGCTTTGGGGATCTCTGCTTTCCCAGAGACTCAGCATGTCACGGTGCTCGCTCTCGGCAGAAGCTTTTTTCTGAAAAGGCAAACTTACGGCTCCTTCTCCCACAGGGAAGGTGCCAGCCCTGAAAACTAATGCAGTTTTTCACTATCCCTCTGCAGCCTATCCACAGGCACAACAGCTTTGGGGATCTCTGCTTTCCCAGAGACTCAGCATGTCACGGTGCTCGCTCTCGGCAGAAGCTTTTTTCTGAAAAGGCAAACTTACGGCTCCTTCTCCCACAGGGAAGGTGCCAGCCCTGAAAGATCTTGCTGGTATTCACTATCCCTCTGCAGCCTATCCACAGGCACAACAGCTTTTGGGATCTCTGCTTTCCCAGAGACTCAGCATGTCACGGTGCTCGCTCTCGGCAGAAGCTTTTTTCTGAAAAGGCAAACTTACGGCTCCTTCTCCCACAGGGAAGGTGCCAGCCCTGAAAACTAATGCAGTTTTTCACTATCCCTCTGCAGCCTATCCACAGGCACAACAGCTTTGGGGATCTCTGCTTTCCCAGAGACTCAGCATGTCACGGTGCTCGCTCTCGGCAGAAGCTTTTTTCTGAAAAGGCAAACTTACGGCTCCTTCTCCCACAGGGAAGGTGCCAGCCCTGAAAACTAATGCAGTTTTTCACTATCCCTCTGCAGCCTATCCACAGGCACAACAACTTTGGGGATCTCTGCTTTCCCAGAGACTCAGCATGTCACGGTGCTCGCTCTCGGCAGAAGCTTTTTTCTGAAAAGGCAAACTTACGGCTCCTTCTCCCACAGGGAAGGTGCCAGCCCTGAAAACTAATGCAGTTTTTCACTATCCCTCTGCAGCCTATCCACAGGCACAACAGCTTTGGGGATCTCTGCTTTCACAGAGACTCAGCATGTCACGGTGCTCGCTCTCGGCAGAAGCTTTTTCTGAGAAGGCAAAAGTGTGGCTCCTTCTCCCACAAGGAAGGTGCTAGCCCTGAAAGATCTTGCTGGTATTCACTATCCCTCTGCAGCCTATCCACAGGCACAACAGCTTTGGGGATCTCTGCTTTCCCAGAGACTCAGCATGTCTCGGTGCTCGCTCTCGGCAGAAGCTTTTTTCTGAAAAGGCAAACTTACGGCTCCTTCTCCCACAGGGAAGGTGCCAGCCCTGAAAACTAATGCAGTTTTTCACTATCCCTCTGCAGCCTATCCACAGGCACAACAGCTTTGGGGATCTCTGCTTTCCCAGAGACTCAGCATGTCACGGTGCTCGCTCTCGGCAGAAGCTTTTTTCTGAAAAGGCAAACTTACGGCTCCTTCTCCCACAGGGAAGGTGCCAGCCCTGAAAACTAATGCAGTTTTTCACTATCCCTCTGCAGCCTATCCACAGGCACAACAGCTTTGGGGATCTCTGCTTTCCCAGAGACTCAGCATGTCACGGTGCTCACTCTCGCCAGAGCCTTTTTCTGAAAAGGCAAACTTACGGCTCCTTCTCCCACAAGGAAGGTGCCAGCCCTGAAAGATCTTGCTGGTATTCACTATCCCTCTGCAGCCTATCCACAGGCACAACAGCTTTTGGGATCTCTGCTTTCCCAGAGACTCAGCATGTCACGGTGCTCGCTCTCGGCAGAAGCTTTTTTCTGAAAAGGCAAACTTACGGCTCCTTCTCCCACAGGGAAGGTGCCAGCCCTGAAAACTAATGCAGTTTTTCACTATCCCTCTGCAGCCTATCCACAGGCACAACAGCTTTGGGGATCTCTGCTTTCCCAGAGACTCAGCATGTCACGGTGCTCGCTCTCGGCAGAAGCTTTTTTCTGAAAAGGCAAACTTACGGCTCCTTCTCCCACAGGGAAGGTGCCAGCCCTGAAAACTAATGCAGTTTTTCACTATCCCTCTGCAGCCTATCCACAGGCACAACAGCTTTTGGGATCTCTGCTTTCCCAGAGACTCAGCATGTCACGGTGCTCGTTCTCGGCAGAAGCTTTTTCTGAGAAGGCAAAAGTGTGGCTCCTTCTCCCACAAGGAAGGTGCTAGCCCTGAAAGATCTTGCTGGTATTCACTATCCCTCTGCAGCCTATCCACAGGCACAACAGCTTTGGGGATCTCTGCTTTCCCAGAGACTCAGCATGTCACGGTGCTCGCTCTCGGCAGAAGCTTTTTCTGAGAAGGCAAAAGTGTGGCTCCTTCTCCCACAAGGAAGGTGCTAGCCCTGAAAGATCTTGCTGGTATTCACTATCCCTCTGCAGCCTATCCACAGGCACAACAGCTTTGGGGATCTCTGCTTTCCCAGAGACTCAGCATGTCACGGTGCTCGCTCTCGGCAGAAGCTTTTTTCTGAAAAGGCAAACTTACGGCTCCTTCTCCCACAGGGAAGGTGCCAGCCCTGAAAACTAATGCAGTTTTTCACTATCCCTCTGCAGCCTATCCACAGGCACAACAGCTTTGGGGATCTCTGCTTTCCCAGAGACTCAGCATGTCACGGTGCTCGCTCTCGGCAGAAGCTTTTTTCTGAAAAGGCAAACTTACGGCTCCTTCTCCCACAGGGAAGGTGCCAGCCCTGAAAACTAATGCAGTTTTTCACTATCCCTCTGCAGCCTATCCACAGGCACAACAGCTTTGGGGATCTCTGCTTTCCCAGAGACTCAGCATGTCACGGTGCTCACTCTCGCCAGAGCCTTTTTCTGAAAAGGCAAACTTACGGCTCCTTCTCCCACAAGGAAGGTGCCAGCCCTGAAAGATCTTGCTGGTATTCACTATCCCTCTGCAGCCTATCCACAGGCACAACAGCTTTTGGGATCTCTGCTTTCCCAGAGACTCAGCATGTCACGGTGCTCGCTCTCGGCAGAAGCTTTTTTCTGAAAAGGCAAACTTACGGCTCCTTCTCCCACAGGGAAGGTGCCAGCCCTGAAAACTAATGCAGTTTTTCACTATCCCTCTGCAGCCTATCCACAGGCACAACAGCTTTGGGGATCTCTGCTTTCCCAGAGACTCAGCATGTCACGGTGCTCGCTCTCGGCAGAAGCTTTTTTCTGAAAAGGCAAACTTACGGCTCCTTCTCCCACAGGGAAGGTGCCAGCCCTGAAAACTAATGCAGTTTTTCACTATCCCTCTGCAGCCTATCCACAGGCACAACAGCTTTTGGGATCTCTGCTTTCCCAGAGACTCAGCATGTCACGGTGCTCGTTCTCGGCAGAAGCTTTTTCTGAGAAGGCAAAAGTGTGGCTCCTTCTCCCACAAGGAAGGTGCTAGCCCTGAAAGATCTTGCTGGTATTCACTATCCCTCTGCAGCCTATCCACAGGCACAACAGCTTTGGGGATCTCTGCTTTCCCAGAGACTCAGCATGTCACGGTGCTCGCTCTCGGCAGAAGCTTTTTTCTGAAAAGGCAAACTTACGGCTCCTTCTCCCACAGGGAAGGTGCCAGCCCTGAAAACTAATGCAGTTTTTCACTATCCCTCTGCAGCCTATCCACAGGCACAACAGCTTTGGGGATCTCTGCTTTCCCAGAGACTCAGCATGTCACGGTGCTCGCTCTCGGCAGAAGCTTTTTTCTGAAAAGGCAAACTTACGGCTCCTTCTCCCACAGGGAAGGTGCCAGCCCTGAAAACTAATGCAGTTTTTCACTATCCCTCTGCAGCCTATCCACAGGCACAACAGCTTTTGGGATCTCTGCTTTCCCAGAGACTCAGCATGTCACGGTGCTCGTTCTCGGCAGAAGCTTTTTCTGAGAAGGCAAAAGTGTGGCTCCTTCTCCCACAAGGAAGGTGCTAGCCCTGAAAGATCTTGCTGGTATTCACTATCCCTCTGCAGCCTATCCACAGGCACAACAGCTTTGGGGATCTCTGCTTTCCCAGAGACTCAGCATGTCACGGTGCTCGCTCTCGGCAGAAGCTTTTTTCTGAAAAGGCAAACTTACGGCTCCTTCTCCCACAGGGAAGGTGCCAGCCCTGAAAACTAATGCAGTTTTTCACTATCCCTCTGCAGCCTATCCACAGGCACAACAGCTTTGGGGATCTCTGCTTTCCCAGAGACTCAGCATGTCACGGTGCTCACTCTCGCCAGAGCCTTTTTCTGAAAAGGCAAACTTACGGCTCCTTCTCCCACAAGGAAGGTGCCAGCCCTGAAAGATCTTGCTGGTATTCACTATCCCTCTGCAGCCTATCCACAGGCACAACAGCTTTTGGGATCTCTGCTTTCCCAGAGACTCAGCATGTCACGGTGCTCGCTCTCGGCAGAAGCTTTTTTCTGAAAAGGCAAACTTACGGCTCCTTCTCCCACAGGGAAGGTGCCAGCCCTGAAAACTAATGCAGTTTTTCACTATCCCTCTGCAGCCTATCCACAGGCACAACAGCTTTGGGGATCTCTGCTTTCCCAGAGACTCAGCATGTCACGGTGCTCGCTCTCGGCAGAAGCTTTTTTCTGAAAAGGCAAACTTACGGCTCCTTCTCCCACAGGGAAGGTGCCAGCCCTGAAAACTAATGCAGTTTTTCACTATCCCTCTGCAGCCTATCCACAGGCACAACAGCTTTGGGGATCTCTGCTTTCCCAGAGACTCAGCATGTCACGGTGCTCGCTCTCGGCAGAAGCTTTTTTCTGAAAAGGCAAACTTACGGCTCCTTCTCCCACAGGGAAGGTGCCAGCCCTGAAAACTAATGCAGTTTTTCACTATCCCTCTGCAGCCTATCCACAGGCACAACAGCTTTGGGGATCTCTGCTTTCCCAGAGACTCAGCATGTCACGGTGCTCACTCTCGCCAGAGCCTTTTTCTGAAAAGGCAAACTTACGGCTCCTTCTCCCACAAGGAAGGTGCCAGCCCTGAAAGATCTTGCTGGTATTCACTATCCCTCTGCAGCCTATCCACAGGCACAACAGCTTTTGGGATCTCTGCTTTCCCAGAGACTCAGCATGTCACGGTGCTCGCTCTCGGCAGAAGCTTTTTTCTGAAAAGGCAAACTTACGGCTCCTTCTCCCACAGGGAAGGTGCCAGCCCTGAAAACTAATGCAGTTTTTCACTATCCCTCTGCAGCCTATCCACAGGCACAACAGCTTTGGGGATCTCTGCTTTCCCAGAGACTCAGCATGTCACGGTGCTCGCTCTCGGCAGAAGCTTTTTTCTGAAAAGGCAAACTTACGGCTCCTTCTCCCACAGGGAAGGTGCCAGCCCTGAAAACTAATGCAGTTTTTCACTATCCCTCTGCAGCCTATCCACAGGCACAACAGCTTTTGGGATCTCTGCTTTCCCAGAGACTCAGCATGTCACGGTGCTCGTTCTCGGCAGAAGCTTTTTCTGAGAAGGCAAAAGTGTGGCTCCTTCTCCCACAAGGAAGGTGCTAGCCCTGAAAGATCTTGCTGGTATTCACTATCCCTCTGCAGCCTATCCACAGGCACAACAGCTTTGGGGATCTCTGCTTTCCCAGAGACTCAGCATGTCACGGTGCTCGCTCTCGGCAGAAGCTTTTTTCTGAAAAGGCAAACTTACGGCTCCTTCTCCCACAGGGAAGGTGCCAGCCCTGAAAACTAATGCAGTTTTTCACTATCCCTCTGCAGCCTATCCACAGGCACAACAGCTTTGGGGATCTCTGCTTTCCCAGAGACTCAGCATGTCACGGTGCTCGCTCTCGGCAGAAGCTTTTTTCTGAAAAGGCAAACTTACGGCTCCTTCTCCCACAGGGAAGGTGCCAGCCCTGAAAACTAATGCAGTTTTTCACTATCCCTCTGCAGCCTATCCACAGGCACAACAGCTTTTGGGATCTCTGCTTTCCCAGAGACTCAGCATGTCACGGTGCTCGTTCTCGGCAGAAGCTTTTTCTGAGAAGGCAAAAGTGTGGCTCCTTCTCCCACAAGGAAGGTGCTAGCCCTGAAAGATCTTGCTGGTATTCACTATCCCTCTGCAGCCTATCCACAGGCACAACAGCTTTGGGGATCTCTGCTTTCCCAGAGACTCAGCATGTCACGGTGCTCGCTCTCGGCAGAAGCTTTTTTCTGAAAAGGCAAACTTACGGCTCCTTCTCCCACAGGGAAGGTGCCAGCCCTGAAAACTAATGCAGTTTTTCACTATCCCTCTGCAGCCTATCCACAGGCACAACAGCTTTGGGGATCTCTGCTTTCCCAGAGACTCAGCATGTCACGGTGCTCGCTCTCGGCAGAAGCTTTTTTCTGAAAAGGCAAACTTACGGCTCCTTCTCCCACAGGGAAGGTGCCAGCCCTGAAAACTAATGCAGTTTTTCACTATCCCTCTGCAGCCTATCCACAGGCACAACAGCTTTGGGGATCTCTGCTTTCACAGAGACTCAGCATGTCACGGTGCTCGTTCTCGGCAGAAGCTTTTTCTGAGAAGGCAAAAGTGTGGCTCCTTCTCCCACAAGGAAGGTGCTAGCCCTGAAAGATCTTGCTGGTATTCACTATCCCTCTGCAGCCTATCCACAGGCACAACAGCTTTGGGGATCTCTGCTTTCCCAGAGACTCAGCATGTCACGGTGCTCGCTCTCGGCAGAAGCTTTTTTCTGAAAAGGCAAACTTACGGCTCCTTCTCCCACAGGGAAGGTGCCAGCCCTGAAAACTAATGCAGTTTTTCACTATCCCTCTGCAGCCTATCCACAGGCACAACAGCTTTGGGGATCTCTGCTTTCCCAGAGACTCAGCATGTCACGGTGCTCGCTCTCGGCAGAAGCTTTTTTCTGAAAAGGCAAACTTACGGCTCCTTCTCCCACAGGGAAGGTGCCAGCCCTGAAAACTAATGCAGTTTTTCACTATCCCTCTGCAGCCTATCCACAGGCACAACAGCTTTGGGGATCTCTGCTTTCCCAGAGACTCAGCATGTCACGGTGCTCGCTCTCGGCAGAAGCTTTTTTCTGAAAAGGCAAACTTACGGCTCCTTCTCCCACAGGGAAGGTGCCAGCCCTGAAAGATCTTGCTGGTATTCACTATCCCTCTGCAGCCTATCCACAGGCACAACAGCTTTTGGGATCTCTGCTTTCCCAGAGACTCAGCATGTCACGGTGCTCGCTCTCGGCAGAAGCTTTTTTCTGAAAAGGCAAACTTACGGCTCCTTCTCCCACAGGGAAGGTGCCAGCCCTGAAAACTAATGCAGTTTTTCACTATCCCTCTGCAGCCTATCCACAGGCACAACAGCTTTGGGGATCTCTGCTTTCCCAGAGACTCAGCATGTCACGGTGCTCGCTCTCGGCAGAAGCTTTTTTCTGAAAAGGCAAACTTACGGCTCCTTCTCCCACAGGGAAGGTGCCAGCCCTGAAAACTAATGCAGTTTTTCACTATCCCTCTGCAGCCTATCCACAGGCACAACAGCTTTGGGGATCTCTGCTTTCCCAGAGACTCAGCATGTCACGGTGCTCGCTCTCGGCAGAAGCTTTTTTCTGAAAAGGCAAACTTACGGCTCCTTCTCCCACAGGGAAGGTGCCAGCCCTGAAAACTAATGCAGTTTTTCACTATCCCTCTGCAGCCTATCCACAGGCACAACAGCTTTGGGGATCTCTGCTTTCCCAGAGACTCAGCATGTCACGGTGCTCGCTCTCGGCAGAAGCTTTTTTCTGAAAAGGCAAACTTACGGCTCCTTCTCCCACAGGGAAGGTGCCAGCCCTGAAAACTAATGCAGTTTTTCACTATCCCTCTGCAGCCTATCCACAGGCACAACAGCTTTGGGGATCTCTGCTTTCCCAGAGACTCAGCATGTCACGGTGCTCGCTCTCGGCAGAAGCTTTTTTCTGAAAAGGCAAACTTACGGCTCCTTCTCCCACAGGGAAGGTGCCAGCCCTGAAAACTAATGCAGTTTTTCACTATCCCTCTGCAGCCTATCCACAGGCACAACAGCTTTGGGGATCTCTGCTTTCCCAGAGACTCAGCATGTCACGGTGCTCGCTCTCGGCAGAAGCTTTTTTCTGAAAAGGCAAACTTACGGCTCCTTCTCCCACAGGGAAGGTGCCAGCCCTGAAAACTAATGCAGTTTTTCACTATCCCTCTGCAGCCTATCCACAGGCACAACAGCTTTGGGGATCTCTGCTTTCCCAGAGACTCAGCATGTCACGGTGCTCGCTCTCGGCAGAAGCTTTTTTCTGAAAAGGCAAACTTACGGCTCCTTCTCCCACAGGGAAGGTGCCAGCCCTGAAAACTAATGCAGTTTTTCACTATCCCTCTGCAGCCTATCCACAGGCACAACAGCTTTTGGGATCTCTGCTTTCCCAGAGACTCAGCATGTCACGGTGCTCGTTCTCGGCAGAAGCTTTTTCTGAGAAGGCAAAAGTGTGGCTCCTTCTCCCACAAGGAAGGTGCTAGCCCTGAAAGATCTTGCTGGTATTCACTATCCCTCTGCAGCCTATCCACAGGCACAACAGCTTTGGGGATCTCTGCTTTCCCAGAGACTCAGCATGTCACGGTGCTCGCTCTCGGCAGAAGCTTTTTTCTGAAAAGGCAAACTTACGGCTCCTTCTCCCACAGGGAAGGTGCCAGCCCTGAAAACTAATGCAGTTTTTCACTATCCCTCTGCAGCCTATCCACAGGCACAACAGCTTTGGGGATCTCTGCTTTCCCAGAGACTCAGCATGTCACGGTGCTCGCTCTCGGCAGAAGCTTTTTTCTGAAAAGGCAAACTTACGGCTCCTTCTCCCACAGGGAAGGTGCCAGCCCTGAAAACTAATGCAGTTTTTCACTATCCCTCTGCAGCCTATCCACAGGCACAACAGCTTTGGGGATCTCTGCTTTCCCAGAGACTCAGCATGTCACGGTGCTCGCTCTCGGCAGAAGCTTTTTTCTGAAAAGGCAAACTTACGGCTCCTTCTCCCACAGGGAAGGTGCCAGCCCTGAAAACTAATGCAGTTTTTCACTATCCCTCTGCAGCCTATCCACAGGCACAACAGCTTTGGGGATCTCTGCTTTCCCAGAGACTCAGCATGTCACGGTGCTCGCTCTCGGCAGAAGCTTTTTTCTGAAAAGGCAAACTTACGGCTCCTTCTCCCACAGGGAAGGTGCCAGCCCTGAAAACTAATGCAGTTTTTCACTATCCCTCTGCAGCCTATCCACAGGCACAACAGCTTTTGGGATCTCTGCTTTCCCAGAGACTCAGCATGTCACGGTGCTCGTTCTCGGCAGAAGCTTTTTCTGAGAAGGCAAAAGTGTGGCTCCTTCTCCCACAAGGAAGGTGCTAGCCCTGAAAGATCTTGCTGGTATTCACTATCCCTCTGCAGCCTATCCACAGGCACAACAGCTTTGGGGATCTCTGCTTTCCCAGAGACTCAGCATGTCACGGTGCTCGCTCTCGGCAGAAGCTTTTTTCTGAAAAGGCAAACTTACGGCTCCTTCTCCCACAGGGAAGGTGCCAGCCCTGAAAACTAATGCAGTTTTTCACTATCCCTCTGCAGCCTATCCACAGGCACAACAGCTTTTGGGATCTCTGCTTTCCCAGAGACTCAGCATGTCACGGTGCTCGCTCTCGGCAGAAGCTTTTTTCTGAGAAGGCAAACTTGTGGCTCCTTCTCCCACAAGGAAGGTGCTAGCCCTGAAAGATCTTGCTGGTATTCACTATCCCTCTGCAGCCTATCCACAGGCACAACAGCTTTGGGGATCTCTGCTTTCCCAGAGACTCAGCATGTCACGGTGCTCGCTCTCGGCAGAAGCTTTTTTCTGAAAAGGCAAACTTACGGCTCCTTCTCCCACAGGGAAGGTGCCAGCCCTGAAAACTAATGCAGTTTTTCACTATCCCTCTGCAGCCTATCCACAGGCACAACAGCTTTGGGGATCTCTGCTTTCCCAGAGACTCAGCATGTCACGGTGCTCGCTCTCGGCAGAAGCTTTTTTCTGAAAAGGCAAACTTACGGCTCCTTCTCCCACAGGGAAGGTGCCAGCCCTGAAAACTAATGCAGTTTTTCACTATCCCTCTGCAGCCTATCCACAGGCACAACAGCTTTTGGGATCTCTGCTTTCCCAGAGACTCAGCATGTCACGGTGCTCGTTCTCGGCAGAAGCTTTTTCTGAGAAGGCAAAAGTGTGGCTCCTTCTCCCACAAGGAAGGTGCTAGCCCTGAAAGATCTTGCTGGTATTCACTATCCCTCTGCAGCCTATCCACAGGCACAACAGCTTTGGGGATCTCTGCTTTCCCAGAGACTCAGCATGTCACGGTGCTCGCTCTCGGCAGAAGCTTTTTTCTGAAAAGGCAAACTTACGGCTCCTTCTCCCACAGGGAAGGTGCCAGCCCTGAAAACTAATGCAGTTTTTCACTATCCCTCTGCAGCCTATCCACAGGCACAACAGCTTTGGGGATCTCTGCTTTCCCAGAGACTCAGCATGTCACGGTGCTCGCTCTCGGCAGAAGCTTTTTTCTGAAAAGGCAAACTTACGGCTCCTTCTCCCACAGGGAAGGTGCCAGCCCTGAAAACTAATGCAGTTTTTCACTATCCCTCTGCAGCCTATCCACAGGCACAACAGCTTTGGGGATCTCTGCTTTCCCAGAGACTCAGCATGTCACGGTGCTCGCTCTCGGCAGAAGCTTTTTTCTGAAAAGGCAAACTTACGGCTCCTTCTCCCACAGGGAAGGTGCCAGCCCTGAAAACTAATGCAGTTTTTCACTATCCCTCTGCAGCCTATCCACAGGCACAACAGCTTTGGGGATCTCTGCTTTCCCAGAGACTCAGCATGTCACGGTGCTCGCTCTCGGCAGAAGCTTTTTTCTGAAAAGGCAAACTTACGGCTCCTTCTCCCACAGGGAAGGTGCCAGCCCTGAAAACTAATGCAGTTTTTCACTATCCCTCTGCAGCCTATCCACAGGCACAACAGCTTTGGGGATCTCTGCTTTCCCAGAGACTCAGCATGTCACGGTGCTCGCTCTCGGCAGAAGCTTTTTTCTGAAAAGGCAAACTTACGGCTCCTTCTCCCACAGGGAAGGTGCCAGCCCTGAAAACTAATGCAGTTTTTCACTATCCCTCTGCAGCCTATCCACAGGCACAACAGCTTTGGGGATCTCTGCTTTCCCAGAGACTCAGCATGTCACGGTGCTCGCTCTCGGCAGAAGCTTTTTTCTGAAAAGGCAAACTTACGGCTCCTTCTCCCACAGGGAAGGTGCCAGCCCTGAAAACTAATGCAGTTTTTCACTATCCCTCTGCAGCCTATCCACAGGCACAACAGCTTTGGGGATCTCTGCTTTCCCAGAGACTCAGCATGTCACGGTGCTCGCTCTCGGCAGAAGCTTTTTTCTGAAAAGGCAAACTTACGGCTCCTTCTCCCACAGGGAAGGTGCCAGCCCTGAAAACTAATGCAGTTTTTCACTATCCCTCTGCAGCCTATCCACAGGCACAACAGCTTTGGGGATCTCTGCTTTCCCAGAGACTCAGCATGTCACGGTGCTCGCTCTCGGCAGAAGCTTTTTTCTGAAAAGGCAAACTTACGGCTCCTTCTCCCACAGGGAAGGTGCCAGCCCTGAAAACTAATGCAGTTTTTCACTATCCCTCTGCAGCCTATCCACAGGCACAACAGCTTTTGGGATCTCTGCTTTCCCAGAGACTCAGCATGTCACGGTGCTCGTTCTCGGCAGAAGCTTTTTCTGAGAAGGCAAAAGTGTGGCTCCTTCTCCCACAAGGAAGGTGCTAGCCCTGAAAGATCTTGCTGGTATTCACTATCCCTCTGCAGCCTATCCACAGGCACAACAGCTTTGGGGATCTCTGCTTTCCCAGAGACTCAGCATGTCACAGTGCTCGCTCTCGGCAGAAGCTTTTTTCTGAAAAGGCAAACTTACGGCTCCTTCTCCCACAGGGAAGGTGCCAGCCCTGAAAACTAATGCAGTTTTTCACTATCCCTCTGCAGCCTATCCACAGGCACAACAGCTTTGGGGATCTCTGCTTTCCCAGAGACTCAGCATGTCACGGTGCTCGCTCTCGGCAGAAGCTTTTTTCTGAAAAGGCAAACTTACGGCTCCTTCTCCCACAGGGAAGGTGCCAGCCCTGAAAACTAATGCAGTTTTTCACTATCCCTCTGCAGCCTATCCACAGGCACAACAGCTTTGGGGATCTCTGCTTTCCCAGAGACTCAGCATGTCACGGTGCTCGCTCTCGGCAGAAGCTTTTTTCTGAAAAGGCAAACTTACGGCTCCTTCTCCCACAGGGAAGGTGCCAGCCCTGAAAACTAATGCAGTTTTTCACTATCCCTCTGCAGCCTATCCACAGGCACAACAGCTTTTGGGATCTCTGCTTTCCCAGAGACTCAGCATGTCACGGTGCTCGTTCTCGGCAGAAGCTTTTTCTGAGAAGGCAAAAGTGTGGCTCCTTCTCCCACAAGGAAGGTGCTAGCCCTGAAAGATCTTGCTGGTATTCACTATCCCTCTGCAGCCTATCCACAGGCACAACAGCTTTGGGGATCTCTGCTTTCCCAGAGACTCAGCATGTCACAGTGCTCGCTCTCGGCAGAAGCTTTTTTCTGAAAAGGCAAACTTACGGCTCCTTCTCCCACAGGGAAGGTGCCAGCCCTGAAAACTAATGCAGTTTTTCACTATCCCTCTGCAGCCTATCCACAGGCACAACAGCTTTGGGGATCTCTGCTTTCCCAGAGACTCAGCATGTCACGGTGCTCGTTCTCGGCAGAAGCTTTTTTCTGAAAAGGCAAACTTACGGCTCCTTCTCCCACAAGGAAGGTGCCAGCCCTGAAAACTAATGCAGTTTTTCACTATCCCTCTGCAGCCTATCCACAGGCACAACAGCTTTGGGGATCTCTGCTTTCCCAGAGACTCAGCATGTCACGGTGCTCGCTCTCGGCAGAAGCTTTTTTCTGAAAAGGCAAACTTACGGCTCCTTCTCCCACAGGGAAGGTGCCAGCCCTGAAAACTAATGCAGTTTTTCACTATCCCTCTGCAGCCTATCCACAGGCACAACAGCTTTGGGGATCTCTGCTTTCCCAGAGACTCAGCATGTCACGGTGCTCGTTCTCGGCAGAAGCTTTTTCTGAGAAGGCAAAAGTGTGGCTCCTTCTCCCACAAGGAAGGTGCTAGCCCTGAAAGATCTTGCTGGTATTCACTATCCCTCTGCAGCCTATCCACAGGCACAACAGCTTTGGGGATCTCTGCTTTCCCAGAGACTCAGCATGTCACGGTGCTCGCTCTCGGCAGAAGCTTTTTTCTGAAAAGGCAAACTTACGGCTCCTTCTCCCACAGGGAAGGTGCCAGCCCTGAAAACTAATGCAGTTTTTCACTATCCCTCTGCAGCCTATCCACAGGCACAACAGCTTTTGGGATCTCTGCTTTCCCAGAGACTCAGCATGTCACGGTGCTCGTTCTCGGCAGAAGCTTTTTCTGAGAAGGCAAAAGTGTGGCTCCTTCTCCCACAAGGAAGGTGCTAGCCCTGAAAGATCTTGCTGGTATTCACTATCCCTCTGCAGCCTATCCACAGGCACAACAGCTTTGGGGATCTCTGCTTTCCCAGAGACTCAGCATGTCACGGTGCTCGCTCTCGGCAGAAGCTTTTTTCTGAAAAGGCAAACTTACGGCTCCTTCTCCCACAGGGAAGGTGCCAGCCCTGAAAACTAATGCAGTTTTTCACTATCCCTCTGCAGCCTATCCACAGGCACAACAGCTTTGGGGATCTCTGCTTTCCCAGAGACTCAGCATGTCACGGTGCTCGCTCTCGGCAGAAGCTTTTTTCTGAAAAGGCAAACTTACGGCTCCTTCTCCCACAGGGAAGGTGCCAGCCCTGAAAACTAATGCAGTTTTTCACTATCCCTCTGCAGCCTATCCACAGGCACAACAGCTTTTGGGATCTCTGCTTTCCCAGAGACTCAGCATGTCACGGTGCTCGTTCTCGGCAGAAGCTTTTTCTGAGAAGGCAAAAGTGTGGCTCCTTCTCCCACAAGGAAGGTGCTAGCCCTGAAAGATCTTGCTGGTATTCACTATCCCTCTGCAGCCTATCCACAGGCACAACAGCTTTGGGGATCTCTGCTTTCCCAGAGACTCAGCATGTCACGGTGCTCGCTCTCGGCAGAAGCTTTTTTCTGAAAAGGCAAACTTACGGCTCCTTCTCCCACAGGGAAGGTGCCAGCCCTGAAAACTAATGCAGTTTTTCACTATCCCTCTGCAGCCTATCCACAGGCACAACAGCTTTGGGGATCTCTGCTTTCCCAGAGACTCAGCATGTCACGGTGCTCGCTCTCGGCAGAAGCTTTTTTCTGAAAAGGCAAACTTACGGCTCCTTCTCCCACAGGGAAGGTGCCAGCCCTGAAAACTAATGCAGTTTTTCACTATCCCTCTGCAGCCTATCCACAGGCACAACAGCTTTGGGGATCTCTGCTTTCCCAGAGACTCAGCATGTCACGGTGCTCGTTCTCGGCAGAAGCTTTTTCTGAGAAGGCAAAAGTGTGGCTCCTTCTCCCACAAGGAAGGTGCTAGCCCTGAAAGATCTTGCTGGTATTCACTATCCCTCTGCAGCCTATCCACAGGCACAACAGCTTTGGGGATCTCTGCTTTCCCAGAGACTCAGCATGTCACGGTGCTCGCTCTCGGCAGAAGCTTTTTTCTGAAAAGGCAAACTTACGGCTCCTTCTCCCACAGGGAAGGTGCCAGCCCTGAAAACTAATGCAGTTTTTCACTATCCCTCTGCAGCCTATCCACAGGCACAACAGCTTTGGGGATCTCTGCTTTCCCAGAGACTCAGCATGTCACGGTGCTCGCTCTCGGCAGAAGCTTTTTTCTGAAAAGGCAAACTTACGGCTCCTTCTCCCACAGGGAAGGTGCCAGCCCTGAAAACTAATGCAGTTTTTCACTATCCCTCTGCAGCCTATCCACAGGCACAACAGCTTTGGGGATCTCTGCTTTCACAGAGACTCAGCATGTCACGGTGCTCGTTCTCGGCAGAAGCTTTTTCTGAGAAGGCAAAAGTGTGGCTCCTTCTCCCACAAGGAAGGTGCTAGCCCTGAAAGATCTTGCTGGTATTCACTATCCCTCTGCAGCCTATCCACAGGCACAACAGCTTTGGGGATCTCTGCTTTCCCAGAGACTCAGCATGTCACGGTGCTCGCTCTCGGCAGAAGCTTTTTTCTGAAAAGGCAAACTTACGGCTCCTTCTCCCACAGGGAAGGTGCCAGCCCTGAAAACTAATGCAGTTTTTCACTATCCCTCTGCAGCCTATCCACAGGCACAACAGCTTTGGGGATCTCTGCTTTCCCAGAGACTCAGCATGTCACGGTGCTCGCTCTCGGCAGAAGCTTTTTTCTGAAAAGGCAAACTTACGGCTCCTTCTCCCACAGGGAAGGTGCCAGCCCTGAAAACTAATGCAGTTTTTCACTATCCCTCTGCAGCCTATCCACAGGCACAACAGCTTTGGGGATCTCTGCTTTCCCAGAGACTCAGCATGTCACGGTGCTCGCTCTCGGCAGAAGCTTTTTTCTGAAAAGGCAAACTTACGGCTCCTTCTCCCACAAGGAAGGTGCCAGCCCTGAAAGATCTTGCTGGTATTCACTATCCCTCTGCAGCCTATCCACAGGCACAACAGCTTTTGGGATCTCTGCTTTCCCAGAGACTCAGCATGTCACGGTGCTCGCTCTCGGCAGAAGCTTTTTTCTGAAAAGGCAAACTTACGGCTCCTTCTCCCACAGGGAAGGTGCCAGCCCTGAAAACTAATGCAGTTTTTCACTATCCCTCTGCAGCCTATCCACAGGCACAACAGCTTTGGGGATCTCTGCTTTCCCAGAGACTCAGCATGTCACGGTGCTCGCTCTCGGCAGAAGCTTTTTTCTGAAAAGGCAAACTTACGGCTCCTTCTCCCACAGGGAAGGTGCCAGCCCTGAAAACTAATGCAGTTTTTCACTATCCCTCTGCAGCCTATCCACAGGCACAACAGCTTTGGGGATCTCTGCTTTCCCAGAGACTCAGCATGTCACGGTGCTCGCTCTCGGCAGAAGCTTTTTTCTGAAAAGGCAAACTTACGGCTCCTTCTCCCACAGGGAAGGTGCCAGCCCTGAAAACTAATGCAGTTTTTCACTATCCCTCTGCAGCCTATCCACAGGCACAACAGCTTTGGGGATCTCTGCTTTCCCAGAGACTCAGCATGTCACGGTGCTCGCTCTCGGCAGAAGCTTTTTTCTGAAAAGGCAAACTTACGGCTCCTTCTCCCACAGGGAAGGTGCCAGCCCTGAAAACTAATGCAGTTTTTCACTATCCCTCTGCAGCCTATCCACAGGCACAACAGCTTTGGGGATCTCTGCTTTCCCAGAGACTCAGCATGTCACGGTGCTCGCTCTCGGCAGAAGCTTTTTTCTGAAAAGGCAAACTTACGGCTCCTTCTCCCACAGGGAAGGTGCCAGCCCTGAAAACTAATGCAGTTTTTCACTATCCCTCTGCAGCCTATCCACAGGCACAACAGCTTTGGGGATCTCTGCTTTCCCAGAGACTCAGCATGTCACGGTGCTCGCTCTCGGCAGAAGCTTTTTTCTGAAAAGGCAAACTTACGGCTCCTTCTCCCACAGGGAAGGTGCCAGCCCTGAAAACTAATGCAGTTTTTCACTATCCCTCTGCAGCCTATCCACAGGCACAACAGCTTTTGGGATCTCTGCTTTCCCAGAGACTCAGCATGTCACGGTGCTCGTTCTCGGCAGAAGCTTTTTCTGAGAAGGCAAAAGTGTGGCTCCTTCTCCCACAAGGAAGGTGCTAGCCCTGAAAGATCTTTCTGGTATTCACTATCCCTCTGCAGCCTATCCACAGGCACAACAGCTTTGGGGATCTCTGCTTTCCCAGAGACTCAGCATGTCACAGTGCTCGCTCTCGGCAGAAGCTTTTTTCTGAAAAGGCAAACTTACGGCTCCTTCTCCCACAGGGAAGGTGCCAGCCCTGAAAACTAATGCAGTTTTTCACTATCCCTCTGCAGCCTATCCACAGGCACAACAGCTTTGGGGATCTCTGCTTTCCCAGAGACTCAGCATGTCACGGTGCTCGCTCTCGGCAGAAGCTTTTTTCTGAAAAGGCAAACTTACGGCTCCTTCTCCCACAGGGAAGGTGCCAGCCCTGAAAACTAATGCAGTTTTTCACTATCCCTCTGCAGCCTATCCACAGGCACAACAGCTTTGGGGATCTCTGCTTTCCCAGAGACTCAGCATGTCACGGTGCTCGCTCTCGGCAGAAGCTTTTTTCTGAAAAGGCAAACTTACGGCTCCTTCTCCCACAGGGAAGGTGCCAGCCCTGAAAACTAATGCAGTTTTTCACTATCCCTCTGCAGCCTATCCACAGGCACAACAGCTTTGGGGATCTCTGCTTTCCCAGAGACTCAGCATGTCACGGTGCTCGCTCTCGGCAGAAGCTTTTTTCTGAAAAGGCAAACTTACGGCTCCTTCTCCCACAGGGAAGGTGCCAGCCCTGAAAACTAATGCAGTTTTTCACTATCCCTCTGCAGCCTATCCACAGGCACAACAGCTTTGGGGATCTCTGCTTTCCCAGAGACTCAGCATGTCACGGTGCTCGCTCTCGGCAGAAGCTTTTTTCTGAAAAGGCAAACTTACGGCTCCTTCTCCCACAGGGAAGGTGCCAGCCCTGAAAACTAATGCAGTTTTTCACTATCCCTCTGCAGCCTATCCACAGGCACAACAGCTTTGGGGATCTCTGCTTTCACAGAGACTCAGCATGTCACGGTGCTCGTTCTCGGCAGAAGCTTTTTCTGAGAAGGCAAAAGTGTGGCTCCTTCTCCCACAAGGAAGGTGCTAGCCCTGAAAGATCTTGCTGGTATTCACTATCCCTCTGCAGCCTATCCACAGGCACAACAGCTTTGGGGATCTCTGCTTTCCCAGAGACTCAGCATGTCACGGTGCTCGCTCTCGGCAGAAGCTTTTTTCTGAAAAGGCAAACTTACGGCTCCTTCTCCCACAGGGAAGGTGCCAGCCCTGAAAACTAATGCAGTTTTTCACTATCCCTCTGCAGCCTATCCACAGGCACAACAGCTTTGGGGATCTCTGCTTTCCCAGAGACTCAGCATGTCACGGTGCTCGCTCTCGGCAGAAGCTTTTTTCTGAAAAGGCAAACTTACGGCTCCTTCTCCCACAGGGAAGGTGCCAGCCCTGAAAACTAATGCAGTTTTTCACTATCCCTCTGCAGCCTATCCACAGGCACAACAGCTTTGGGGATCTCTGCTTTCCCAGAGACTCAGCATGTCACGGTGCTCGCTCTCGGCAGAAGCTTTTTTCTGAAAAGGCAAACTTACGGCTCCTTCTCCCACAAGGAAGGTGCCAGCCCTGAAAGATCTTGCTGGTATTCACTATCCCTCTGCAGCCTATCCACAGGCACAACAGCTTTTGGGATCTCTGCTTTCCCAGAGACTCAGCATGTCACGGTGCTCGCTCTCGGCAGAAGCTTTTTTCTGAAAAGGCAAACTTACGGCTCCTTCTCCCACAGGGAAGGTGCCAGCCCTGAAAACTAATGCAGTTTTTCACTATCCCTCTGCAGCCTATCCACAGGCACAACAGCTTTGGGGATCTCTGCTTTCCCAGAGACTCAGCATGTCACGGTGCTCGCTCTCGGCAGAAGCTTTTTTCTGAAAAGGCAAACTTACGGCTCCTTCTCCCACAGGGAAGGTGCCAGCCCTGAAAACTAATGCAGTTTTTCACTATCCCTCTGCAGCCTATCCACAGGCACAACAGCTTTGGGGATCTCTGCTTTCCCAGAGACTCAGCATGTCACGGTGCTCGCTCTCGGCAGAAGCTTTTTTCTGAAAAGGCAAACTTACGGCTCCTTCTCCCACAGGGAAGGTGCCAGCCCTGAAAACTAATGCAGTTTTTCACTATCCCTCTGCAGCCTATCCACAGGCACAACAGCTTTGGGGATCTCTGCTTTCCCAGAGACTCAGCATGTCACGGTGCTCGCTCTCGGCAGAAGCTTTTTTCTGAAAAGGCAAACTTACGGCTCCTTCTCCCACAGGGAAGGTGCCAGCCCTGAAAACTAATGCAGTTTTTCACTATCCCTCTGCAGCCTATCCACAGGCACAACAGCTTTGGGGATCTCTGCTTTCCCAGAGACTCAGCATGTCACGGTGCTCGCTCTCGGCAGAAGCTTTTTTCTGAAAAGGCAAACTTACGGCTCCTTCTCCCACAGGGAAGGTGCCAGCCCTGAAAACTAATGCAGTTTTTCACTATCCCTCTGCAGCCTATCCACAGGCACAACAGCTTTGGGGATCTCTGCTTTCCCAGAGACTCAGCATGTCACGGTGCTCGTTCTCGGCAGAAGCTTTTTCTGAGAAGGCAAAAGTGTGGCTCCTTCTCCCACAAGGAAGGTGCTAGCCCTGAAAGATCTTGCTGGTATTCACTATCCCTCTGCAGCCTATCCACAGGCACAACAGCTTTTGGGATCTCTGCTTTCCCAGAGACTCAGCATGTCACAGTGCTCGCTCTCGGCAGAAGCTTTTTTCTGAAAAGGCAAACTTACGGCTCCTTCTCCCACAGGGAAGGTGCCAGCCCTGAAAACTAATGCAGTTTTTCACTATCCCTCTGCAGCCTATCCACAGGCACAACAGCTTTGGGGATCTCTGCTTTCCCAGAGACTCAGCATGTCACGGTGCTCGCTCTCGGCAGAAGCTTTTTTCTGAAAAGGCAAACTTACGGCTCCTTCTCCCACAGGGAAGGTGCCAGCCCTGAAAACTAATGCAGTTTTTCACTATCCCTCTGCAGCCTATCCACAGGCACAACAGCTTTGGGGATCTCTGCTTTCCCAGAGACTCAGCATGTCACGGTGCTCGCTCTCGGCAGAAGCTTTTTTCTGAAAAGGCAAACTTACGGCTCCTTCTCCCACAGGGAAGGTGCCAGCCCTGAAAACTAATGCAGTTTTTCACTATCCCTCTGCAGCCTATCCACAGGCACAACAGCTTTGGGGATCTCTGCTTTCCCAGAGACTCAGCATGTCACGGTGCTCGCTCTCGGCAGAAGCTTTTTTCTGAAAAGGCAAACTTACGGCTCCTTCTCCCACAGGGAAGGTGCCAGCCCTGAAAACTAATGCAGTTTTTCACTATCCCTCTGCAGCCTATCCACAGGCACAACAGCTTTTGGGATCTCTGCTTTCCCAGAGACTCAGCATGTCACGGTGCTCGCTCTCGGCAGAAGCTTTTTTCTGAAAAGGCAAACTTACGGCTCCTTCTCCCACAGGGAAGGTGCCAGCCCTGAAAACTAATGCAGTTTTTCACTATCCCTCTGCAGCCTATCCACAGGCACAACAGCTTTTGGGATCTCTGCTTTCCCAGAGACTCAGCATGTCACGGTGCTCGTTCTCGGCAGAAGCTTTTTCTGAGAAGGCAAAAGTGTGGCTCCTTCTCCCACAAGGAAGGTGCTAGCCCTGAAAGATCTTGCTGGTATTCACTATCCCTCTGCAGCCTATCCACAGGCACAACAGCTTTGGGGATCTCTGCTTTCCCAGAGACTCAGCATGTCACAGTGCTCGCTCTCGGCAGAAGCTTTTTTCTGAAAAGGCAAACTTACGGCTCCTTCTCCCACAGGGAAGGTGCCAGCCCTGAAAACTAATGCAGTTTTTCACTATCCCTCTGCAGCCTATCCACAGGCACAACAGCTTTGGGGATCTCTGCTTTCCCAGAGACTCAGCATGTCACGGTGCTCGCTCTCGGCAGAAGCTTTTTTCTGAAAAGGCAAACTTACGGCTCCTTCTCCCACAGGGAAGGTGCCAGCCCTGAAAACTAATGCAGTTTTTCACTATCCCTCTGCAGCCTATCCACAGGCACAACAGCTTTGGGGATCTCTGCTTTCCCAGAGACTCAGCATGTCACGGTGCTCGCTCTCGGCAGAAGCTTTTTTCTGAAAAGGCAAACTTACGGCTCCTTCTCCCACAGGGAAGGTGCCAGCCCTGAAAACTAATGCAGTTTTTCACTATCCCTCTGCAGCCTATCCACAGGCACAACAGCTTTGGGGATCTCTGCTTTCCCAGAGACTCAGCATGTCACGGTGCTCGCTCTCGGCAGAAGCTTTTTTCTGAAAAGGCAAACTTACGGCTCCTTCTCCCACAGGGAAGGTGCCAGCCCTGAAAACTAATGCAGTTTTTCACTATCCCTCTGCAGCCTATCCACAGGCACAACAGCTTTTGGGATCTCTGCTTTCCCAGAGACTCAGCATGTCACGGTGCTCGCTCTCGGCAGAAGCTTTTTTCTGAAAAGGCAAACTTACGGCTCCTTCTCCCACAGGGAAGGTGCCAGCCCTGAAAACTAATGCAGTTTTTCACTATCCCTCTGCAGCCTATCCACAGGCACAACAGCTTTTGGGATCTCTGCTTTCCCAGAGACTCAGCATGTCACGGTGCTCGTTCTCGGCAGAAGCTTTTTCTGAGAAGGCAAAAGTGTGGCTCCTTCTCCCACAAGGAAGGTGCTAGCCCTGAAAGATCTTGCTGGTATTCACTATCCCTCTGCAGCCTATCCACAGGCACAACAGCTTTGGGGATCTCTGCTTTCCCAGAGACTCAGCATGTCACAGTGCTCGCTCTCGGCAGAAGCTTTTTTCTGAAAAGGCAAACTTACGGCTCCTTCTCCCACAGGGAAGGTGCCAGCCCTGAAAACTAATGCAGTTTTTCACTATCCCTCTGCAGCCTATCCACAGGCACAACAGCTTTGGGGATCTCTGCTTTCCCAGAGACTCAGCATGTCACGGTGCTCGCTCTCGGCAGAAGCTTTTTTCTGAAAAGGCAAACTTACGGCTCCTTCTCCCACAGGGAAGGTGCCAGCCCTGAAAACTAATGCAGTTTTTCACTATCCCTCTGCAGCCTATCCACAGGCACAACAGCTTTGGGGATCTCTGCTTTCCCAGAGACTCAGCATGTCACGGTGCTCGCTCTCGGCAGAAGCTTTTTTCTGAAAAGGCAAACTTACGGCTCCTTCTCCCACAGGGAAGGTGCCAGCCCTGAAAACTAATGCAGTTTTTCACTATCCCTCTGCAGCCTATCCACAGGCACAACAGCTTTGGGGATCTCTGCTTTCCCAGAGACTCAGCATGTCACGGTGCTCGTTCTCGGCAGAAGCTTTTTCTGAGAAGGCAAAAGTGTGGCTCCTTCTCCCACAAGGAAGGTGCTAGCCCTGAAAGATCTTGCTGGTATTCACTATCCCTCTGCAGCCTATCCACAGGCACAACAGCTTTGGGGATCTCTGCTTTCCCAGAGACTCAGCATGTCACGGTGCTCGCTCTCGGCAGAAGCTTTTTTCTGAAAAGGCAAACTTACGGCTCCTTCTCCCACAGGGAAGGTGCCAGCCCTGAAAACTAATGCAGTTTTTCACTATCCCTCTGCAGCCTATCCACAGGCACAACAGCTTTGGGGATCTCTGCTTTCCCAGAGACTCAGCATGTCACGGTGCTCGCTCTCGGCAGAAGCTTTTTTCTGAAAAGGCAAACTTACGGCTCCTTCTCCCACAGGGAAGGTGCCAGCCCTGAAAACTAATGCAGTTTTTCACTATCCCTCTGCAGCCTATCCACAGGCACAACAGCTTTGGGGATCTCTGCTTTCCCAGAGACTCAGCATGTCACGGTGCTCGCTCTCGGCAGAAGCTTTTTTCTGAAAAGGCAAACTTACGGCTCCTTCTCCCACAAGGAAGGTGCCAGCCCTGAAAGATCTTGCTGGTATTCACTATCCCTCTGCAGCCTATCCACAGGCACAACAGCTTTTGGGATCTCTGCTTTCCCAGAGACTCAGCATGTCACGGTGCTCGCTCTCGGCAGAAGCTTTTTTCTGAAAAGGCAAACTTACGGCTCCTTCTCCCACAGGGAAGGTGCCAGCCCTGAAAACTAATGCAGTTTTTCACTATCCCTCTGCAGCCTATCCACAGGCACAACAGCTTTGGGGATCTCTGCTTTCCCAGAGACTCAGCATGTCACGGTGCTCGCTCTCGGCAGAAGCTTTTTTCTGAAAAGGCAAACTTACGGCTCCTTCTCCCACAGGGAAGGTGCCAGCCCTGAAAACTAATGCAGTTTTTCACTATCCCTCTGCAGCCTATCCACAGGCACAACAGCTTTGGGGATCTCTGCTTTCCCAGAGACTCAGCATGTCACGGTGCTCGCTCTCGGCAGAAGCTTTTTTCTGAAAAGGCAAACTTACGGCTCCTTCTCCCACAGGGAAGGTGCCAGCCCTGAAAACTAATGCAGTTTTTCACTATCCCTCTGCAGCCTATCCACAGGCACAACAGCTTTGGGGATCTCTGCTTTCCCAGAGACTCAGCATGTCACGGTGCTCACTCTCGGCAGAGCCTTTTTCTGAAAAGGCAAACTTACGGCTCCTTCTCCCACAGGGAAGGTGCCAGCCCTGAAAACTAATGCAGTTTTTCACTATCCCTCTGCAGCCTATCCACAGGCACAACAGCTTTGGGGATCTCTGCTTTCCCAGAGACTCAGCATGTCACGGTGCTCGCTCTCGGCAGAAGCTTTTTTCTGAAAAGGCAAACTTACGGCTCCTTCTCCCACAGGGAAGGTGCCAGCCCTGAAAACTAATGCAGTTTTTCACTATCCCTCTGCAGCCTATCCACAGGCACAACAGCTTTGGGGATCTCTGCTTTCCCAGAGACTCAGCATGTCACGGTGCTCGCTCTCGGCAGAAGCTTTTTTCTGAAAAGGCAAACTTACGGCTCCTTCTCCCACAAGGAAGGTGCCAGCCCTGAAAGATCTTGCTGGTATTCACTATCCCTCTGCAGCCTATCCACAGGCACAACAGCTTTTGGGATCTCTGCTTTCCCAGAGACTCAGCATGTCACGGTGCTCGCTCTCGGCAGAAGCTTTTTTCTGAAAAGGCAAACTTACGGCTCCTTCTCCCACAGGGAAGGTGCCAGCCCTGAAAACTAATGCAGTTTTTCACTATCCCTCTGCAGCCTATCCACAGGCACAACAGCTTTGGGGATCTCTGCTTTCCCAGAGACTCAGCATGTCACGGTGCTCGCTCTCGGCAGAAGCTTTTTTCTGAAAAGGCAAACTTACGGCTCCTTCTCCCACAGGGAAGGTGCCAGCCCTGAAAACTAATGCAGTTTTTCACTATCCCTCTGCAGCCTATCCACAGGCACAACAGCTTTGGGGATCTCTGCTTTCCCAGAGACTCAGCATGTCACGGTGCTCGCTCTCGGCAGAAGCTTTTTTCTGAAAAGGCAAACTTACGGCTCCTTCTCCCACAGGGAAGGTGCCAGCCCTGAAAACTAATGCAGTTTTTCACTATCCCTCTGCAGCCTATCCACAGGCACAACAGCTTTGGGGATCTCTGCTTTCCCAGAGACTCAGCATGTCACGGTGCTCGCTCTCGGCAGAAGCTTTTTTCTGAAAAGGCAAACTTACGGCTCCTTCTCCCACAAGGAAGGTGCCAGCCCTGAAAGATCTTGCTGGTATTCACTATCCCTCTGCAGCCTATCCACAGGCACAACAGCTTTTGGGATCTCTGCTTTCCCAGAGACTCAGCATGTCACGGTGCTCGCTCTCGGCAGAAGCTTTTTTCTGAAAAGGCAAACTTACGGCTCCTTCTCCCACAGGGAAGGTGCCAGCCCTGAAAACTAATGCAGTTTTTCACTATCCCTCTGCAGCCTATCCACAGGCACAACAGCTTTTGGGATCTCTGCTTTCCCAGAGACTCAGCATGTCACGGTGCTCGTTCTCGGCAGAAGCTTTTTCTGAGAAGGCAAAAGTGTGGCTCCTTCTCCCACAAGGAAGGTGCTAGCCCTGAAAGATCTTGCTGGTATTCACTATCCCTCTGCAGCCTATCCACAGGCACAACAGCTTTGGGGATCTCTGCTTTCACAGAGACTAAGCGTGTCACAGTGCTCGCTCTCGGCAGAAGCTTTTTTCTGAAAAGGCAAACTTACGGCTCCTTCTCCCACAGGGAAGGTGCCAGCCCTGAAAACTAATGCAGTTTTTCACTATCCCTCTGCAGCCTATCCACAGGCACAACAGCTTTGGGGATCTCTGCTTTCCCAGAGACTCAGCATGTCACGGTGCTCGCTCTCGGCAGAAGCTTTTTTCTGAAAAGGCAAACTTACGGCTCCTTCTCCCACAGGGAAGGTGCCAGCCCTGAAAACTAATGCAGTTTTTCACTATCCCTCTGCAGCCTATCCACAGGCACAACAGCTTTGGGGATCTCTGCTTTCCCAGAGACTCAGCATGTCACGGTGCTCGCTCTCGGCAGAAGCTTTTTTCTGAAAAGGCAAACTTACGGCTCCTTCTCCCACAAGGAAGGTGCCAGCCCTGAAAGATCTTGCTGGTATTCACTATCCCTCTGCAGCCTATCCACAGGCACAACAGCTTTTGGGATCTCTGCTTTCCCAGAGACTCAGCATGTCACGGTGCTCGCTCTCGGCAGAAGCTTTTTTCTGAAAAGGCAAACTTACGGCTCCTTCTCCCACAGGGAAGGTGCCAGCCCTGAAAACTAATGCAGTTTTTCACTATCCCTCTGCAGCCTATCCACAGGCACAACAGCTTTGGGGATCTCTGCTTTCCCAGAGACTCAGCATGTCACGGTGCTCGCTCTCGGCAGAAGCTTTTTTCTGAAAAGGCAAACTTACGGCTCCTTCTCCCACAGGGAAGGTGCCAGCCCTGAAAACTAATGCAGTTTTTCACTATCCCTCTGCAGCCTATCCACAGGCACAACAGCTTTGGGGATCTCTGCTTTCCCAGAGACTCAGCATGTCACGGTGCTCGCTCTCGGCAGAAGCTTTTTTCTGAAAAGGCAAACTTACGGCTCCTTCTCCCACAGGGAAGGTGCCAGCCCTGAAAACTAATGCAGTTTTTCACTATCCCTCTGCAGCCTATCCACAGGCACAACAGCTTTGGGGATCTCTGCTTTCCCAGAGACTCAGCATGTCACGGTGCTCGCTCTCGGCAGAAGCTTTTTTCTGAAAAGGCAAACTTACGGCTCCTTCTCCCACAAGGAAGGTGCCAGCCCTGAAAGATCTTGCTGGTATTCACTATCCCTCTGCAGCCTATCCACAGGCACAACAGCTTTTGGGATCTCTGCTTTCCCAGAGACTCAGCATGTCACGGTGCTCGCTCTCGGCAGAAGCTTTTTTCTGAAAAGGCAAACTTACGGCTCCTTCTCCCACAGGGAAGGTGCCAGCCCTGAAAACTAATGCAGTTTTTCACTATCCCTCTGCAGCCTATCCACAGGCACAACAGCTTTGGGGATCTCTGCTTTCCCAGAGACTCAGCATGTCACGGTGCTCGCTCTCGGCAGAAGCTTTTTTCTGAAAAGGCAAACTTACGGCTCCTTCTCCCACAGGGAAGGTGCCAGCCCTGAAAACTAATGCAGTTTTTCACTATCCCTCTGCAGCCTATCCACAGGCACAACAGCTTTGGGGATCTCTGCTTTCCCAGAGACTCAGCATGTCACGGTGCTCGCTCTCGGCAGAAGCTTTTTTCTGAAAAGGCAAACTTACGGCTCCTTCTCCCACAGGGAAGGTGCCAGCCCTGAAAACTAATGCAGTTTTTCACTATCCCTCTGCAGCCTATCCACAGGCACAACAGCTTTGGGGATCTCTGCTTTCCCAGAGACTCAGCATGTCACGGTGCTCGCTCTCGGCAGAAGCTTTTTTCTGAAAAGGCAAACTTACGGCTCCTTCTCCCACAGGGAAGGTGCCAGCCCTGAAAACTAATGCAGTTTTTCACTATCCCTCTGCAGCCTATCCACAGGCACAACAGCTTTGGGGATCTCTGCTTTCCCAGAGACTCAGCATGTCACGGTGCTCGCTCTCGGCAGAAGCTTTTTTCTGAAAAGGCAAACTTACGGCTCCTTCTCCCACAGGGAAGGTGCCAGCCCTGAAAACTAATGCAGTTTTTCACTATCCCTCTGCAGCCTATCCACAGGCACAACAGCTTTGGGATCTCTGCTTTCCCAGAGACTCAGCATGTCACGGTGCTCGTTCTCGGCAGAAGCTTTTTCTGAGAAGGCAAAAGTGTGGCTCCTTCTCCCACAAGGAAGGTGCTAGCCCTGAAAGATCTTGCTGGTATTCACTATCCCTCTGCAGCCTATCCACAGGCACAACAGCTTTGGGGATCTCTGCTTTCCCAGAGACTCAGCATGTCACAGTGCTCGCTCTCGGCAGAAGCTTTTTTCTGAAAAGGCAAACTTACGGCTCCTTCTCCCACAGGGAAGGTGCCAGCCCTGAAAACTAATGCAGTTTTTCACTATCCCTCTGCAGCCTATCCACAGGCACAACAGCTTTGGGGATCTCTGCTTTCCCAGAGACTCAGCATGTCACGGTGCTCGCTCTCGGCAGAAGCTTTTTTCTGAAAAGGCAAACTTACGGCTCCTTCTCCCACAGGGAAGGTGCCAGCCCTGAAAACTAATGCAGTTTTTCACTATCCCTCTGCAGCCTATCCACAGGCACAACAGCTTTGGGGATCTCTGCTTTCCCAGAGACTCAGCATGTCACGGTGCTCGCTCTCGGCAGAAGCTTTTTTCTGAAAAGGCAAACTTACGGCTCCTTCTCCCACAGGGAAGGTGCCAGCCCTGAAAACTAATGCAGTTTTTCACTATCCCTCTGCAGCCTATCCACAGGCACAACAGCTTTGGGGATCTCTGCTTTCCCAGAGACTCAGCATGTCACGGTGCTCGCTCTCGGCAGAAGCTTTTTTCTGAAAAGGCAAACTTACGGCTCCTTCTCCCACAGGGAAGGTGCCAGCCCTGAAAACTAATGCAGTTTTTCACTATCCCTCTGCAGCCTATCCACAGGCACAACAGCTTTGGGGATCTCTGCTTTCCCAGAGACTCAGCATGTCACGGTGCTCGCTCTCGGCAGAAGCTTTTTTCTGAAAAGGCAAACTTACGGCTCCTTCTCCCACAGGGAAGGTGCCAGCCCTGAAAACTTAATGCAGTTTTTCACTATCCCTCTGCAGCCTATCCACAGGGCACAACAGCTTTTGGGATCTCTGCTTTCCCAGAGACTCAGCATGTCACGGTGCTCGT
>NW_026061073.1:0-77330 GCF_929443795.1 Astur gentilis
CAGTTTTTCACTATCCCTCTGCAGCCTATCCACAGGCACAACAGCTTTGGGGATCTCTGCTTTCCCAGAGACTCAGCATGTCACGGTGCTCACTCTCGCCCAGCCTTTTTCTGAAAAGGCAAACTTACGGCTCCTTCTCCCACAGGGAAGGTGCCAGCCCTGAAAAATCTTGCAGGTATTTCACTATCCCTCTGCAGCCTATCCACAGGCACAACAGCTTTGGGGATCTCTGCTTTCCCAGAGACTCAGCATGTCATCGGTGCTCGCTCTCGGCAGAAGCTTTTTTCTGAAAAGGCAAACTTACGGCTCCTTCTCCCACAGGGAAGGTGCCAGCCCTGAAACATAATGCAGTTTTTCACTATCCCTCTGCAGCCTATCCACAGGCACAACAGCTTTGGGGATCTCTGCTTTCCCAGAGACTCAGCATGTCACGGTGCTCGCTCTCGGCAGAAGCTTTTTTCTGAAAAGGCAAACTTACGGCTCCTTCTCCCACAGGGAAGGTGCCAGCCCTGAAAACTAATGCAGTTTTTCACTATCCCTCTGCAGCCTATCCACAGGCACAACAGCTTTGGGGATCTCTGCTTTCCCAGAGACTCAGCATGTCACGGTGCTCGCTCTCGGCAGAAGCTTTTTTCTGAAAAGGCAAACTTACGGCTCCTTCTCCCACAGGGAAGGTGCCAGCCCTGAAAACTAATGCAGTTTTTCACTATCCCTCTGCAGCCTATCCACAGGGCACAACAGCTTTGGGGATCTCTGCTTTCCCAGAGACTCAGCATGTCACGGTGCTCGCTCTCGGCAGAAGCTTTTTTCTGAAAGGCAAACTTACGGCTCCTTCTCCCACAGGGAAGGTGCCAGCCCTGAAAACTAATGCAGTTTTTCACTATCCCCCTGCAGCCTATCCACAGGCACAACAGCTTTGGGGATCTCTGCTTTCCCAGAGACTCAGCATGTCACGGTGCTCGCTCTCGCAGAAGCTTTTTTCTGAAAAGAAAACTTTCGGCTCCTTCTCCCACAGGGAAGGTGCCAGCCCTGAAAACTAATGCAGTTTTTCACTATCCCTCTGCAGCCTATCCACAGGCACAACAGCTTTGGGGATCTCTGCTTTCCCAGAGACTCAGCATGTCACGGTGCTCGCTCTCGGCAGAAGCTTTTTTCTGAAAAGGCAAACTTACGGCTCCTTCTCCCACAGGGGAAGGTGCCAGCCCTGAAAACTAATGCAGTTTTTCACTATCCCCTCTGCAGCCTATCCACAGGCACAACAGCTTTGGGGATCTCTGCTTTCCCAGAGACTCAGCATGTCACGGTGCTCGCTCTCGGCAGAAGCTTTTTCTGAAAAAGAAAACTTTCGGCTCCCTTCTCCCACAGGGAAGGTGCCAGCCCTGAAAACTAATGCAGTTTTTCACTATCCCTCTGCAGCCTATCCACAGGCACAACAGCTTTGGGGATCTCTGCTTTCCCAGAGACTCAGCATGTCACGGTGCTCGCTCTCGGCAGAAGCTTTTTTCTGAAAAGGCAAACTTACGGCTCCTTCTCCCACAGGGAAGGTGCCAGCCCTGAAAACTAATGCAGTTTTTCACTATCCCCCTGCAGCCTATCCACAGGCACAACAGCTTTGGGGATCTCTGCTTTCCCAGAGACTCAGCATGTCACGGTGCTCGCTCTCGGCAGAAGCTTTTTTCTGAAAAAGAAAACTTTCGGCTCCTTCTCCCACAGGGAAGGTGCCAGCCCTGAAACATCTTGCTGGTATTCACTATCCCTCTGCAGCCTATCCACAGGCACAACAGCTTTGGGGATCTCTGCTTTCCCAGAGACTCAGCATGTCACAGTGCTCGCTCTCGGCAGAAGCTTTTTTCTGAAAAGGCAAACTTACGGCTCCTTCTCCCACAGGGAAGGTGCCAGCCCTGAAAACTAATGCAGTTTTTCACTATCCCTCTGCAGCCTATCCACAGGCACAACAGCTTTGGGGATCTCTGCTTTCCCAGAGACTCAGCATGTCACGGTGCTCGTTAACGCAGAAGCTTTTTCTGAGAAGGCAAAAGTGTGGCTCCTTCTCCCACAAGGAAGGTGCTAGCCCTGAAGATCTTGCTGGTATTCACTATCCCTCTGCAGCCTATCCACAGGCACAACAGCTTTTGGGATCTCTGCTTTCCAGAGACTCAGCATGTCACGGTGCTCGCTCTCGGCAGAAGCTTTTTTCTGAAAAGGCAAACTTACGGCTCCTTCTCCCACAGGGAAGGTGCCAGCCCTGAAAACTAATGCAGTTTTTCACTATCCCTCTGCAGCCTATCCACAGGCACAACAGCTTTGGGGGATCTCTGCTTTCCCAGAGACTCAGCATGTCACGGTGCTCGCTCTCGGCAGAAGCTTTTTTCTGAAAAGGCAAACTTACGGCTCCTTCTCCCACAGGGAAGGTGCCAGCCCTGAAAACTAATGCAGTTTTTCACTATCCCTCTGCAGCCTATCCACAGGCACAACAGCTTTGGGGATCTCTGCTTTCCCAGAGACTCAGCATGTCACGGTGCTCACTCTCGCCAGAGCCTTTTTCTGAAAAGGCAAACTTACGGCTCCTTCTCCACAGGGAAGGTGCCAGCCCTGAAAACTAATGCAGTTTTTCACTATCCCCCTGCAGCCTATCCACAGGCACAACAGCTTTGGGGATCTCTGCTTTCCCAGAGACTCAGCATGTCACGGTGCTCGCTCTCGGCAGAAGCTTTTTTCTGAAAAAGAAAACTTTCGGCTCCTTCTCCCACAGGGAAGGTGCCAGCCCTGAAAACTAATGCAGTTTTTCACTATCCCTCTGCAGCCTATCCACAGGCACAACAGCTTTGGGGATCTCTGCTTTCCCAGAGACTCAGCATGTCACGGTGCTCGCTCTCGGCAGAAGCTTTTTTCTGAAAAAGAAAACTTTCGGCTCCTTCTCCCACAGGGAAGGTGCCAGCCCTGAAAACTAATGCAGTTTTTCACTATCCCTCTGCAGCCTATCCACAGGCACAACAGCTTTGGGGATCTCTGCTTTCCCAGAGACTCAGCATGTCACGGTGCTCGCTCTCGGCAGAAGCTTTTTTCTGAAAAGGCAAACTTACGGCTCCTTCTCCCACAGGGAAGGTGCCAGCCCTGAAAACTAATGCAGTTTTTCACTATCCCCCTGCAGCCTATCCACAGGCACAACAGCTTTGGGGATCTCTGCTTTCCCAGAGACTCAGCATGTCACGGTGCTCGCTCTCGGCAGAAGCTTTTTTCTGAAAAAGAAAACTTTCGGCTCCTTCTCCCACAGGGAAGGTGCCAGCCCTGAAAACTAATGCAGTTTTCCACTATCCCTCTGCAGCCTATCCACAGGCACAACAGCTTTGGGGATCTCTGCTTTCCCAGAGACTCAGCATGTCACGGTGCTCGCTCTCGGCAGAAGCTTTTTTCTGAAAAGGCAAACTTACGGCTCCTTCTCCCACAGGGAAGGTGCCAGCCCTGAAAACTAATGCAGTTTTTCACTATCCCTCTGCAGCCTATCCACAGGCACAACAGCTTTGGGGATCTCTGCTTTCCCAGAGACTCAGCATGTCACGGTGCTCACTCTCGCCAGAGCCTTTTTCTGAAAAGGCAAACTTACGGCTCCTTCTCCCACAGGGAAGGTGCCAGCCCTGAAACATCTTGCTGGTATTCACTATCCCTCTGCAGCCTATCCACAGGCACAACAGCTTTGGGGATCTCTGCTTTCCCAGAGACTCAGCATGTCACGGTGCTCGCTCTCGGCAGAAGCTTTTTTCTGAAAAGGCAAACTTACGGCTCCTTCTCCCACAGGGAAGGTGCCAGCCCTGAAAACTAATGCAGTTTTTCACTATCCCTCTGCAGCCTATCCACAGGCACAACAGCTTTGGGGATCTCTGCTTTCCCAGAGACTCAGCATGTCACGGTGCTCGCTCTCGGCAGAAGCTTTTTTCTGAAAAGGCAAACTTACGGCTCCTTCTCCCACAGGGAAGGTGCCAGCCCTGAAAACTAATGCAGTTTTTCACTATCCCTCTGCAGCCTATCCACAGGCACAACAGCTTTGGGGATCTCTGCTTTCCCAGAGACTCAGCATGTCACGGTGCTCGCTCTCGGCAGAAGCTTTTTTCTGAAAAGGCAAACTTACGGCTCCTTCTCCCACAGGGAAGGTGCCAGCCCTGAAAACTAATGCAGTTTTTCACTATCCCTCTGCAGCCTATCCACAGGCACAACAGCTTTGGGGATCTCTGCTTTCCCAGAGACTCAGCATGTCACGGTGCTCGCTCTCGGCAGAAGCTTTTTTCTGAAAAGGCAAACTTACGGCTCCTTCTCCCACAGGGAAGGTGCCAGCCCTGAAAACTAATGCAGTTTTTCACTATCCCTCTGCAGCCTATCCACAGGCACAACAGCTTTGGGGATCTCTGCTTTCCCAGAGACTCAGCATGTCACGGTGCTCGCTCTCGGCAGAAGCTTTTTTCTGAAAAGGCAAACTTACGGCTCCTTCTCCCACAGGGAAGGTGCCAGCCCTGAAAACTAATGCAGTTTTTCACTATCCCTCTGCAGCCTATCCACAGGCACAACAGCTTTGGGGATCTCTGCTTTCCCAGAGACTCAGCATGTCACGGTGCTCGCTCTCGGCAGAAGCTTTTTTCTGAAAAGGCAAACTTACGGCTCCTTCTCCCACAGGGAAGGTGCCAGCCCTGAAAACTAATGCAGTTTTTCACTATCCCTCTGCAGCCTATCCACAGGCACAACAGCTTTGGGGATCTCTGCTTTCCCAGAGACTCAGCATGTCACGGTGCTCGTTCTCGGCAGAAGCTTTTTCTGAGAAGGCAAAAGTGTGGCTCCTTCTCCCACAAGGAAGGTGCTAGCCCTGAAAGATCTTGCTGGTATTCACTATCCCTCTGCAGCCTATCCACAGGCACAACAGCTTTGGGGATCTCTGCTTTCCCTGAGACTCAGCATCTCACGGTGCTCGCTCTCGGCAGAAGCTTTTTTCTGAAAAGGCAAACTTACGGCTCCTTCTCCCACAGGGAAGGTGCCAGCCCTGAAAACTAATGCAGTTTTTCACTATCCCTCTGCAGCCTATCCACAGGCACAACAGCTTGGGGATCTCTGCTTTCCCAGAGACTCAGCATGTCACGGTGCTCGCTCTCGGCAGAAGCTTTTTTCTGAAAAGGCAAACTTACGGCTCCTTCTCCCACAGGGAAGGTGCCAGCCCTGAAAACTAATGCAGTTTTTCACTATCCCTCTGCAGCCTATCCACAGGCACAACAGCTTTGGGGATCTCTGCTTTCCAGAGACTCAGCATGTCACGGTGCTCACTCTCGCCAGAGCCTTTTTCTGAAAAGGCAAACTTACGGCTCCTTCTCCCACAGGGAAGGTGCCAGCCCTGAAACATCTTGCTGGTATTCACTATCCCTCTGCAGCCTATCCACAGGCACAACAGCTTTGGGGATCTCTGCTTTCCCAGAGACTCAGCATGTCATGGTGCTCGCTCTCGGCAGAAGCTTTTTTCTGAAAAGGCAAACTTACGGCTCCTTCTCCCACAGGGAAGGTGCCAGCCCTGAAAACTAATGCAGTTTTTCACTATCCCTCTGCAGCCTATCCACAGGCACAACAGCTTTGGGGATCTCTGCTTTCCCAGAGACTCAGCATGTCACGGTGCTCGCTCTCGGCAGAAGCTTTTTTCTGAAAAGGCAAACTTACGGCTCCTTCTCCCACAGGGAAGGTGCCAGCCCTGAAAACTAATGCAGTTTTTCACTATCCCTCTGCAGCCTATCCACAGGCACAACAGCTTTGGGGATCTCTGCTTTCCCAGAGACTCAGCATGTCACGGTGCTCGTTCTCGGCAGAAGCTTTTTTCTGAAAAGGCAAACTTACGGCTCCTTCTCCCACAGGGAAGGTGCCAGCCCTGAAAACTAATGCAGTTTTTCACTATCCCTCTGCAGCCTATCCACAGGCACAACAGCTTTGGGGATCTCTGCTTTCCCAGAGACTCAGCATGTCACGGTGCTCGCTCTCGGCAGAAGCTTTTTTCTGAAAAGGCAAACTTACGGCTCCTTCTCCCACAGGGAAGGTGCCAGCCCTGAAAACTAATGCAGTTTTTCACTATCCCCCTGCAGCCTATCCACAGGCACAACAGCTTTGGGGATCTCTGCTTTCCCAGAGACTCAGCATGTCACGGTGCTCGCTCTCGGCAGAAGCTTTTTTCTGAAAAAGAAAACTTTCGGCTCCTTCTCCCACAGGGAAGGTGCCAGCCCTGAAAACTAATGCAGTTTTTCACTATCCCTCTGCAGCCTATCCACAGGCACAACAGCTTTGGGGATCTCTGCTTTCCCAGAGACTCAGCATGTCACGGTGCTCGCTCTCGGCAGAAGCTTTTTTCTGAAAAGGCAAACTTACGGCTCCTTCTCCCACAGGGAAGGTGCCAGCCCTGAAAACTAATGCAGTTTTTCACTATCCCTCTGCAGCCTATCCACAGGCACAACAGCTTTGGGGATCTCTGCTTTCCCAGAGACTCAGCATGTCACGGTGCTCGCTCTCGGCAGAAGCTTTTTTCTGAAAAAGAAAACTTTCGGCTCCTTCTCCCACAGGGAAGGTGCCAGCCCTGAAAACTAATGCAGTTTTTCACTATCCCTCTGCAGCCTATCCACAGGCACAACAGCTTTGGGGATCTCTGCTTTCCCAGAGACTCAGCATGTCACGGTGCTCGCTCTCGGCAGAAGCTTTTTTCTGAAAAGGCAAACTTACGGCTCCTTCTCCCACAGGGAAGGTGCCAGCCCTGAAAACTATTGCAGTTTTTCACTATCCCCCTGCAGCCTATCCACAGGCACAACAGCTTTGGGGATCTCTGCTTTCCCAGAGACTCAGCATGTCACGGTGCTCGCTCTCGGCAGAAGCTTTTTTCTGAAAAAGAAAACTTTCGGCTCCTTCTCCCACAGGGAAGGTGCCAGCCCTGAAACATCTTGCTGGTATTCACTATCCCTCTGCAGCCTATCCACAGGCACAACAGCTTTGGGGATCTCTGCTTTCCCAGAGACTCAGCATGTCACAGTGCTCGCTCTCGGCAGAAGCTTTTTTCTGAAAAGGCAAACTTACGGCTCCTTCTCCCACAGGGAAGGTGCCAGCCCTGAAAACTAATGCAGTTTTTCACTATCCCTCTGCAGCCTATCCACAGGCACAACAGCTTTGGGGATCTCTGCTTTCCCAGAGACTCAGCATGTCACGGTGCTCGTTCTCGGCAGAAGCTTTTTCTGAGAAGGCAAAAGTGTGGCTCCTTCTCCCACAAGGAAGGTGCTAGCCCTGAAAGATCTTGCTGGTATTCACTATCCCTCTGCAGCCTATCCACAGGCACAACAGCTTTTGGGATCTCTGCTTTCCCAGAGACTCAGCATGTCACGGTGCTCGCTCTCGGCAGAAGCTTTTTTCTGAAAAGGCAAACTTACGGCTCCTTCTCCCACAGGGAAGGTGCCAGCCCTGAAAACTAATGCAGTTTTTCACTATCCCTCTGCAGCCTATCCACAGGCACAACAGCTTTGGGGATCTCTGCTTTCCCAGAGACTCAGCATGTCACGGTGCTCGCTCTCGGCAGAAGCTTTTTTCTGAAAAGGCAAACTTACGGCTCCTTCTCCCACAGGGAAGGTGCCAGCCCTGAAAACTAATGCAGTTTTTCACTATCCCTCTGCAGCCTATCCACAGGCACAACAGCTTTGGGGATCTCTGCTTTCCCAGAGACTCAGCATGTCACGGTGCTCACTCTCGCCAGAGCCTTTTTCTGAAAAGGCAAACTTACGGCTCCTTCTCCCACAGGGAAGGTGCCAGCCCTGAAAGATCTTGCTGGTATTCACTATCCCTCTGCAGCCTATCCACAGGCACAACAGCTTTTGGGATCTCTGCTTTCCCAGAGACTCAGCATGTCATGGTGCTCGCTCTCGGCAGAAGCTTTTTTCTGAAAAGGCAAACTTACGGCTCCTTCTCCCACAGGGAAGGTGCCAGCCCTGAAAACTAATGCAGTTTTTCACTATCCCTCTGCAGCCTATCCACAGGCACAACAGCTTTGGGGATCTCTGCTTTCCCAGAGACTCAGCATGTCACGGTGCTCGCTCTCGGCAGAAGCTTTTTTCTGAAAAGGCAAACTTACGGCTCCTTCTCCCTCAGGGAAGGTGCTAGCCCTGAAAACTAATGCAGTTTTTCACTATCCCTCTGCAGCCTATCCACAGGCACAACAGCTTTTGGGATCTCTGCTTTCCCAGAGACTCAGCATGTCACGGTGCTCGTTCTCGGCAGAAGCTTTTTCTGAGAAGGCAAAAGTGTGGCTCCTTCTCCCACAAGGAAGGTGCTAGCCCTGAAAGATCTTGCTGGTATTCACTATCCCTCTGCAGCCTATCCACAGGCACAACAGCTTTTGGGATCTCTGCTTTCCCAGAGACTCAGCATGTCACGGTGCTCGCTCTCGGCAGAAGCTTTTTTCTGAAAAGGCAAACTTACGGCTCCTTCTCCCACAGGGAAGGTGCCAGCCCTGAAAACTAATGCAGTTTTTCACTATCCCTCTGCAGCCTATCCACAGGCACAACAGCTTTGGGGATCTCTGCTTTCCCAGAGACTCAGCATGTCACGGTGCTCGCTCTCGGCAGAAGCTTTTTTCTGAAAAGGCAAACTTACGGCTCCTTCTCCCACAGGGAAGGTGCCAGCCCTGAAAACTAATGCAGTTTTTCACTATCCCTCTGCAGCCTATCCACAGGCACAACAGCTTTGGGGATCTCTGCTTTCCCAGAGACTCAGCATGTCACGGTGCTCACTCTCGCCAGAGCCTTTTTCTGAAAAGGCAAACTTACGGCTCCTTCTCCCACAGGGAAGGTGCCAGCCCTGAAACATCTTGCTGGTATTCACTATCCCTCTGCAGCCTATCCACAGGCACAACAGCTTTTGGGATCTCTGCTTTCCCAGAGACTCAGCATGTCATGGTGCTCGCTCTCGGCAGAAGCTTTTTTCTGAAAAGGCAAACTTACGGCTCCTTCTCCCACAGGGAAGGTGCCAGCCCTGAAAACTAATGCAGTTTTTCACTATCCCTCTGCAGCCTATCCACAGGCACAACAGCTTTGGGGATCTCTGCTTTCCCAGAGACTCAGCATGTCACGGTGCTCGCTCTCGGCAGAAGCTTTTTTCTGAAAAGGCAAACTTACGGCTCCTTCTCCCACAGGGAAGGTGCCAGCCCTGAAAACTAATGCAGTTTTTCACTATCCCTCTGCAGCCTATCCACAGGCACAACAGCTTTGGGGATCTCTGCTTTCCCAGAGACTCAGCATGTCACGGTGCTCGTTCTCGGCAGAAGCTTTTTTCTGAAAAGGCAAACTTACGGCTCCTTCTCCCACAGGGAAGGTGCCAGCCCTGAAAACTAATGCAGTTTTTCACTATCCCTCTGCAGCCTATCCACAGGCACAACAGCTTTGGGGATCTCTGCTTTCCCAGAGACTCAGCATGTCACGGTGCTCGCTCTCGGCAGAAGCTTTTTTCTGAAAAGGCAAACTTACGGCTCCTTCTCCCACAGGGAAGGTGCCAGCCCTGAAAACTAATGCAGTTTTTCACTATCCCTCTGCAGCCTATCCACAGGCACAACAGTTTTGGGGATCTCTGCTTTCCCAGAGACTCAGCATGTCACGGTGCTCGCTCTCGGCAGAAGCTTTTTTCTGAAAAGGCAAACTTACGGCTCCTTCTCCCACAGGGAAGGTGCCAGCCCTGAAAACTAATGCAGTTTTTCACTATCCCTCTGCAGCCTATCCACAGGCACAACAGCTTTGGGGATCTCTGCTTTCCCAGAGACTCAGCATGTCACGGTGCTCGTTCTCGGCAGAAGCTTTTTCTGAGAAGGCAAAAGTGTGGCTCCTTCTCCCACAAGGAAGGTGCTAGCCCTGAAAGATCTTGCTGGTATTCACTATCCCTCTGCAGCCTATCCACAGGCACAACAGCTTTGGGGATCTCTGCTTTCCCAGAGACTCAGCATGTCACGGTGCTCGCTCTCGGCAGAAGCTTTTTTCTGAAAAGGCAAACTTACGGCTCCTTCTCCCACAGGGAAGGTGCCAGCCCTGAAAACTAATGCAGTTTTTCACTATCCCTCTGCAGCCTATCCACAGGCACAACAGTTTTGGGGATCTCTGCTTTCCCAGAGACTCAGCATGTCACGGTGCTCGCTCTCGGCAGAAGCTTTTTTCTGAAAAGGCAAACTTACGGCTCCTTCTCCCACAGGGAAGGTGCCAGCCCTGAAAACTAATGCAGTTTTTCACTATCCCTCTGCAGCCTATCCACAGGCACAACAGCTTTGGGGATCTCTGCTTTCCCAGAGACTCAGCATGTCACGGTGCTCGTTCTCGGCAGAAGCTTTTTCTGAGAAGGCAAAAGTGTGGCTCCTTCTCCCACAAGGAAGGTGCTAGCCCTGAAAGATCTTGCTGGTATTCACTATCCCTCTGCAGCCTATCCACAGGCACAACAGCTTTGGGGATCTCTGCTTTCCCTGAGACTCAGCATCTCACGGTGCTCGCTCTCGGCAGAAGCTTTTTTCTGAAAAGGCAAACTTACGGCTCCTTCTCCCACAGGGAAGGTGCCAGCCCTGAAAACTAATGCAGTTTTTCACTATCCCTCTGCAGCCTATCCACAGGCACAACAGCTTTGGGGATCTCTGCTTTCCCAGAGACTCAGCATGTCACGGTGCTCGCTCTCGGCAGAAGCTTTTTTCTGAAAAGGCAAACTTACGGCTCCTTCTCCCACAGGGAAGGTGCCAGCCCTGAAAACTAATGCAGTTTTTCACTATCCCTCTGCAGCCTATCCACAGGCACAACAGCTTTGGGGATCTCTGCTTTCCCAGAGACTCAGCATGTCACGGTGCTCACTCTCGCCAGAGCCTTTTTCTGAAAAGGCAAACTTACGGCTCCTTCTCCCACAGGGAAGGTGCCAGCCCTGAAACATCTTGCTGGTATTCACTATCCCTCTGCAGCCTATCCACAGGCACAACAGCTTTTGGGATCTCTGCTTTCCCAGAGACTCAGCATGTCATGGTGCTCGCTCTCGGCAGAAGCTTTTTTCTGAAAAGGCAAACTTACGGCTCCTTCTCCCACAGGGAAGGTGCCAGCCCTGAAAACTAATGCAGTTTTTCACTATCCCTCTGCAGCCTATCCACAGGCACAACAGCTTTGGGGATCTCTGCTTTCCCAGAGACTCAGCATGTCACGGTGCTCGCTCTCGGCAGAAGCTTTTTTCTGAAAAGGCAAACTTACGGCTCCTTCTCCCACAGGGAAGGTGCCAGCCCTGAAAACTAATGCAGTTTTTCACTATCCCTCTGCAGCCTATCCACAGGCACAACAGCTTTGGGGATCTCTGCTTTCCCAGAGACTCAGCATGTCACAGTGCTCGTTCTCGGCAGAAGCTTTTTTCTGAAAAGGCAAACTTACGGCTCCTTCTCCCACAGGGAAGGTGCCAGCCCTGAAAACTAATGCAGTTTTTCACTATCCCTCTGCAGCCTATCCACAGGCACAACAGCTTTGGGGATCTCTGCTTTCCCAGAGACTCAGCATGTCACGGTGCTCGCTCTCGGCAGAAGCTTTTTTCTGAAAAGGCAAACTTACGGCTCCTTCTCCCACAGGGAAGGTGCCAGCCCTGAAAACTAATGCAGTTTTTCACTATCCCCCTGCAGCCTATCCACAGGCACAACAGCTTTGGGGATCTCTGCTTTCCCAGAGACTCAGCATGTCACGGTGCTCGCTCTCGGCAGAAGCTTTTTTCTGAAAAAGAAAACTTTCGGCTCCTTCTCCCACAGGGAAGGTGCCAGCCCTGAAAACTAATGCAGTTTTTCACTATCCCTCTGCAGCCTATCCACAGGCACAACAGCTTTGGGGATCTCTGCTTTCCCAGAGACTCAGCATGTCACGGTGCTCGCTCTCGGCAGAAGCTTTTTTCTGAAAAGGCAAACTTACGGCTCCTTCTCCCACAGGGAAGGTGCCAGCCCTGAAAACTAATGCAGTTTTTCACTATCCCCCTGCAGCCTATCCACAGGCACAACAGCTTTGGGGATCTCTGCTTTCCCAGAGACTCAGCATGTCACGGTGCTCGCTCTCGGCAGAAGCTTTTTTCTGAAAAAGAAAACTTTCGGCTCCTTCTCCCACAGGGAAGGTGCCAGCCCTGAAAACTAATGCAGTTTTTCACTATCCCTCTGCAGCCTATCCACAGGCACAACAGCTTTGGGGATCTCTGCTTTCCCAGAGACTCAGCATGTCACGGTGCTCGCTCTCGGCAGAAGCTTTTTTCTGAAAAGGCAAACTTACGGCTCCTTCTCCCACAGGGAAGGTGCCAGCCCTGAAAACTAATGCAGTTTTTCACTATCCCCCTGCAGCCTATCCACAGGCACAACAGCTTTGGGGATCTCTGCTTTCCCAGAGACTCAGCATGTCACGGTGCTCGCTCTCGGCAGAAGCTTTTTTCTGAAAAAGAAAACTTTCGGCTCCTTCTCCCACAGGGAAGGTGCCAGCCCTGAAAACTAATGCAGTTTTTCACTATCCCTCTGCAGCCTATCCACAGGCACAACAGCTTTGGGGATCTCTGCTTTCCCTGAGACTCAGCATCTCACGGTGCTCGCTCTCGGCAGAAGCTTTTTTCTGAAAAGGCAAACTTACGGCTCCTTCTCCCACAGGGAAGGTGCCAGCCCTGAAAACTAATGCAGTTTTTCACTATCCCTCTGCAGCCTATCCACAGGCACAACAGCTTTGGGGATCTCTGCTTTCCCAGAGACTCAGCATGTCACGGTGCTCACTCTCGCCAGAGCCTTTTTCTGAAAAGGCAAACTTACGGCTCCTTCTCCCACAGGGAAGGTGCCAGCCCTGAAACATCTTGCTGGTATTCACTATCCCTCTGCAGCCTATCCACAGGCACAACAGCTTTGGGGATCTCTGCTTTCCCAGAGACTCAGCATGTCACGGTGCTCGCTCTCGGCAGAAGCTTTTTTCTGAAAAGGCAAACTTACGGCTCCTTCTCCCACAGGGAAGGTGCCAGCCCTGAAAACTAATGCAGTTTTTCACTATCCCTCTGCAGCCTATCCACAGGCACAACAGCTTTGGGGATCTCTGCTTTCCCAGAGACTCAGCATGTCACGGTGCTCGTTCTCGGCAGAAGCTTTTTCTGAGAAGGCAAAAGTGTGGCTCCTTCTCCCACAAGGAAGGTGCTAGCCCTGAAAGATCTTGCTGGTATTCACTATCCCTCTGCAGCCTATCCACAGGCACAACAGCTTTTGGGATCTCTGCTTTCCCAGAGACTCAGCATGTCACGGTGCTCGCTCTCGGCAGAAGCTTTTTTCTGAAAAGGCAAACTTACGGCTCCTTCTCCCACAGGGAAGGTGCCAGCCCTGAAAACTAATGCAGTTTTTCACTATCCCTCTGCAGCCTATCCACAGGCACAACAGCTTTGGGGATCTCTGCTTTCCCAGAGACTCAGCATGTCACGGTGCTCGCTCTCGGCAGAAGCTTTTTTCTGAAAAGGCAAACTTACGGCTCCTTCTCCCACAGGGAAGGTGCCAGCCCTGAAAACTAATGCAGTTTTTCACTATCCCTCTGCAGCCTATCCACAGGCACAACAGCTTTGGGGATCTCTGCTTTCCCAGAGACTCAGCATGTCACGGTGCTCACTCTCGCCAGAGCCTTTTTCTGAAAAGGCAAACTTACGGCTCCTTCTCCCACAGGGAAGGTGCCAGCCCTGAAAGATCTTGCTGGTATTCACTATCCCTCTGCAGCCTATCCACAGGCACAACAGCTTTGGGGATCTCTGCTTTCCCAGAGACTCAGCATGTCATGGTGCTCGCTCTCGGCAGAAGCTTTTTTCTGAAAAGGCAAACTTACGGCTCCTTCTCCCACAGGGAAGGTGCCAGCCCTGAAAACTAATGCAGTTTTTCACTATCCCTCTGCAGCCTATCCACAGGCACAACAGCTTTGGGGATCTCTGCTTTCCCAGAGACTCAGCATGTCACGGTGCTCGCTCTCGGCAGAAGCTTTTTTCTGAAAAGGCAAACTTACGGCTCCTTCTCCCACAGGGAAGGTGCCAGCCCTGAAAACTAATGCAGTTTTTCACTATCCCCCTGCAGCCTATCCACAGGCACAACAGCTTTGGGGATCTCTGCTTTCCCAGAGACTCAGCATGTCACGGTGCTCGCTCTCGGCAGAAGCTTTTTTCTGAAAAAGAAAACTTACGGCTCCTTCTCCCACAGGGAAGGTGCCAGCCCTGAAAACTAATGCAGTTTTTCACTATCCCTCTGCAGCCTATCCACAGGCACAACAGCTTTGGGGATCTCTGCTTTCCCAGAGACTCAGCATGTCACGGTGCTCGCTCTCGGCAGAAGCTTTTTTCTGAAAAGGCAAACTTACGGCTCCTTCTCCCACAGGGAAGGTGCCAGCCCTGAAAACTAATGCAGTTTTTCACTATCCCCCTGCAGCCTATCCACAGGCACAACAGCTTTGGGGATCTCTGCTTTCCCAGAGACTCAGCATGTCACGGTGCTCGCTCTCGGCAGAAGCTTTTTTCTGAAAAGGCAAACTTACGGCTCCTTCTCCCACAGGGAAGGTGCCAGCCCTGAAAACTAATGCAGTTTTTCACTATCCCTCTGCAGCCTATCCACAGGCACAACAGCTTTGGGGATCTCTGCTTTCCCAGAGACTCAGCATGTCACGGTGCTCACTCTCGCCAGAGCCTTTTTCTGAAAAGGCAAACTTACGGCTCCTTCTCCCACAGGGAAGGTGCCAGCCCTGAAACATCTTGCTGGTATTCACTATCCCTCTGCAGCCTATCCACAGGCACAACAGCTTTTGGGATCTCTGCTTTCCCAGAGACTCAGCATGTCATGGTGCTCGCTCTCGGCAGAAGCTTTTTTCTGAAAAGGCAAACTTACGGCTCCTTCTCCCACAGGGAAGGTGCCAGCCCTGAAAACTAATGCAGTTTTTCACTATCCCTCTGCAGCCTATCCACAGGCACAACAGCTTTGGGGATCTCTGCTTTCCCAGAGACTCAGCATGTCACGGTGCTCGCTCTCGGCAGAAGCTTTTTTCTGAAAAGGCAAACTTACGGCTCCTTCTCCCACAGGGAAGGTGCCAGCCCTGAAAACTAATGCAGTTTTTCACTATCCCTCTGCAGCCTATCCACAGGCACAACAGCTTTGGGGATCTCTGCTTTCCCAGAGACTCAGCATGTCACAGTGCTCGTTCTCGGCAGAAGCTTTTTTCTGAAAAGGCAAACTTACGGCTCCTTCTCCCACAGGGAAGGTGCCAGCCCTGAAAACTAATGCAGTTTTTCACTATCCCTCTGCAGCCTATCCACAGGCACAACAGCTTTGGGGATCTCTGCTTTCCCAGAGACTCAGCATGTCACGGTGCTCGCTCTCGGCAGAAGCTTTTTTCTGAAAAGGCAAACTTACGGCTCCTTCTCCCACAGGGAAGGTGCCAGCCCTGAAAACTAATGCAGTTTTTCACTATCCCCCTGCAGCCTATCCACAGGCACAACAGCTTTGGGGATCTCTGCTTTCCCAGAGACTCAGCATGTCACGGTGCTCGCTCTCGGCAGAAGCTTTTTTCTGAAAAAGAAAACTTTCGGCTCCTTCTCCCACAGGGAAGGTGCCAGCCCTGAAAACTAATGCAGTTTTTCACTATCCCTCTGCAGCCTATCCACAGGCACAACAGCTTTGGGGATCTCTGCTTTCCCAGAGACTCAGCATGTCACGGTGCTCGCTCTCGGCAGAAGCTTTTTTCTGAAAAGGCAAACTTACGGCTCCTTCTCCCACAGGGAAGGTGCCAGCCCTGAAAACTAATGCAGTTTTTCACTATCCCCCTGCAGCCTATCCACAGGCACAACAGCTTTGGGGATCTCTGCTTTCCCAGAGACTCAGCATGTCACGGTGCTCGCTCTCGGCAGAAGCTTTTTTCTGAAAAAGAAAACTTTCGGCTCCTTCTCCCACAGGGAAGGTGCCAGCCCTGAAAACTAATGCAGTTTTTCACTATCCCTCTGCAGCCTATCCACAGGCACAACAGCTTTGGGGATCTCTGCTTTCCCAGAGACTCAGCATGTCACGGTGCTCGCTCTCGGCAGAAGCTTTTTTCTGAAAAGGCAAACTTACGGCTCCTTCTCCCACAGGGAAGGTGCCAGCCCTGAAAACTAATGCAGTTTTTCACTATCCCCCTGCAGCCTATCCACAGGCACAACAGCTTTGGGGATCTCTGCTTTCCCAGAGACTCAGCATGTCACGGTGCTCGATCTCGGCAGAAGCTTTTTTCTGAAAAAGAAAACTTTCGGCTCCTTCTCCCACAGGGAAGGTGCCAGCCCTGAAAACTAATGCAGTTTTTCACTATCCCTCTGCAGCCTATCCACAGGCACAACAGCTTTGGGGATCTCTGCTTTCCCAGAGACTCAGCATGTCACGGTGCTCGCTCTCGGCAGAAGCTTTTTTCTGAAAAGGCAAACTTACGGCTCCTTCTCCCACAGGGAAGGTGCCAGCCCTGAAAACTAATGCAGTTTTTCACTATCCCTCTGCAGCCTATCCACAGGCACAACAGCTTTGGGGATCTCTGCTTTCCCAGAGACTCAGCATGTCACGGTGCTCACTCTCGCCAGAGCCTTTTTCTGAAAAGGCAAACTTACGGCTCCTTCTCCCACAGGGAAGGTGCCAGCCCTGAAACATCTTGCTGGTATTCACTATCCCTCTGCAGCCTATCCACAGGCACAACAGCTTTGGGGATCTCTGCTTTCCCAGAGACTCAGCATGTCACGGTGCTCGCTCTCGGCAGAAGCTTTTTTCTGAAAAGGCAAACTTACGGCTCCTTCTCCCACAGGGAAGGTGCCAGCCCTGAAAACTAATGCAGTTTTTCACTATCCCTCTGCAGCCTATCCACAGGCACAACAGCTTTGGGGATCTCTGCTTTCCCAGAGACTCAGCATGTCACGGTGCTCGTTCTCGGCAGAAGCTTTTTCTGAGAAGGCAAAAGTGTGGCTCCTTCTCCCACAAGGAAGGTGCTAGCCCTGAAAGATCTTGCTGGTATTCACTATCCCTCTGCAGCCTATCCACAGGCACAACAGCTTTTGGGATCTCTGCTTTCCCAGAGACTCAGCATGTCACGGTGCTCGCTCTCGGCAGAAGCTTTTTTCGAAAAGGCAAACTTACGGCTCCTTCTCCCACAGGGAAGGTGCCAGCCCTGAAAACTAATGCAGTTTTTCACTATCCCTCTGCAGCCTATCCACAGGCACAACAGCTTTGGGGATCTCTGCTTTCCCAGAGACTCAGCATGTCACGGTGCTCGCTCTCGGCAGAAGCTTTTTTCTGAAAAGGCAAACTTACGGCTCCTTCTCCCACAGGGAAGGTGCCAGCCCTGAAAACTAATGCAGTTTTTCACTATCCCTCTGCAGCCTATCCACAGGCACAACAGCTTTGGGGATCTCTGCTTTCCCAGAGACTCAGCATGTCACGGTGCTCACTCTCGCCAGAGCCTTTTTCTGAAAAGGCAAACTTACGGCTCCTTCTCCCACAGGGAAGGTGCCAGCCCTGAAAGATCTTGCTGGTATTCACTATCCCTCTGCAGCCTATCCACAGGCACAACAGCTTTGGGGATCTCTGCTTTCCCAGAGACTCAGCATGTCATGGTGCTCGCTCTCGGCAGAAGCTTTTTTCTGAAAAGGCAAACTTACGGCTCCTTCTCCCACAGGGAAGGTGCCAGCCCTGAAAACTAATGCAGTTTTTCACTATCCCTCTGCAGCCTATCCACAGGCACAACAGCTTTGGGGATCTCTGCTTTCCCAGAGACTCAGCATGTCACGGTGCTCGCTCTCGGCAGAAGCTTTTTTCTGAAAAGGCAAACTTACGGCTCCTTCTCCCACAGGGAAGGTGCCAGCCCTGAAAACTAATGCAGTTTTTCACTATCCCCCTGCAGCCTATCCACAGGCACAACAGCTTTGGGGATCTCTGCTTTCCCAGAGACTCAGCATGTCACGGTGCTCGCTCTCGGCAGAAGCTTTTTTCTGAAAAAGAAAACTTTCGGCTCCTTCTCCCACAGGGAAGGTGCCAGCCCTGAAAACTAATGCAGTTTTTCACTATCCCTCTGCAGCCTATCCACAGGCACAACAGCTTTGGGGATCTCTGCTTTCCCAGAGACTCAGCATGTCACGGTGCTCGCTCTCGGCAGAAGCTTTTTTCTGAAAAGGCAAACTTACGGCTCCTTCTCCCACAGGGAAGGTGCCAGCCCTGAAAACTAATGCAGTTTTTCACTATCCCCCTGCAGCCTATCCACAGGCACAACAGCTTTGGGGATCTCTGCTTTCCCAGAGACTCAGCATGTCACGGTGCTCGCTCTCGGCAGAAGCTTTTTTCTGAAAAAGAAAACTTTCGGCTCCTTCTCCCACAGGGAAGGTGCCAGCCCTGAAAACTAATGCAGTTTTTCACTATCCCTCTGCAGCCTATCCACAGGCACAACAGCTTTGGGGATCTCTGCTTTCCCAGAGACTCAGCATGTCACGGTGCTCGCTCTCGGCAGAAGCTTTTTTCTGAAAAGGCAAACTTACGGCTCCTTCTCCCACAGGGAAGGTGCCAGCCCTGAAAACTAATGCAGTTTTTCACTATCCCCCTGCAGCCTATCCACAGGCACAACAGCTTTGGGGATCTCTGCTTTCCCAGAGACTCAGCATGTCACGGTGCTCGCTCTCGGCAGAAGCTTTTTTCTGAAAAAGAAAACTTTCGGCTCCTTCTCCCACAGGGAAGGTGCCAGCCCTGAAAACTAATGCAGTTTTTCACTATCCCTCTGCAGCCTATCCACAGGCACAACAGCTTTGGGGATCTCTGCTTTCCCAGAGACTCAGCATGTCACGGTGCTCGCTCTCGGCAGAAGCTTTTTTCTGAAAAGGCAAACTTACGGCTCCTTCTCCCACAGGGAAGGTGCCAGCCCTGAAAACTAATGCAGTTTTTCACTATCCCTCTGCAGCCTATCCACAGGCACAACAGCTTTGGGGATCTCTGCTTTCCCAGAGACTCAGCATGTCACGGTGCTCACTCTCGCCAGAGCCTTTTTCTGAAAAGGCAAACTTACGGCTCCTTCTCCCACAGGGAAGGTGCCAGCCCTGAAACATCTTGCTGGTATTCACTATCCCTCTGCAGCCTATCCACAGGCACAACAGCTTTTGGGATCTCTGCTTTCCCAGAGACTCAGCATGTCATGGTGCTCGCTCTCGGCAGAAGCTTTTTTCTGAAAAGGCAAACTTACGGCTCCTTCTCCCACAGGGAAGGTGCCAGCCCTGAAAACTAATGCAGTTTTTCACTATCCCTCTGCAGCCTATCCACAGGCACAACAGCTTTGGGGATCTCTGCTTTCCCAGAGACTCAGCATGTCACGGTGCTCGCTCTCGGCAGAAGCTTTTTTCTGAAAAGGCAAACTTACGGCTCCTTCTCCCACAGGGAAGGTGCCAGCCCTGAAAACTAATGCAGTTTTTCACTATCCCTCTGCAGCCTATCCACAGGCACAACAGCTTTGGGGATCTCTGCTTTCCCAGAGACTCAGCATGTCACGGTGCTCGCTCTCGGCAGAAGCTTTTTTCTGAAAAGGCAAACTTACGGCTCCTTCTCCCACAGGGAAGGTGCCAGCCCTGAAAACTAATGCAGTTTTTCACTATCCCTCTGCAGCCTATCCACAGGCACAACAGCTTTGGGGATCTCTGCTTTCCCAGAGACTCAGCATGTCACGGTGCTCGCTCTCGGCAGAAGCTTTTTTCTGAAAAGGCAAACTTACGGCTCCTTCTCCCACAGGGAAGGTGCCAGCCCTGAAAACTAATGCAGTTTTTCACTATCCCCCTGCAGCCTATCCACAGGCACAACAGCTTTGGGGATCTCTGCTTTCCCAGAGACTCAGCATGTCACGGTGCTCGCTCTCGGCAGAAGCTTTTTTCTGAAAAAGAAAACTTTCGGCTCCTTCTCCCACAGGGAAGGTGCCAGCCCTGAAAACTAATGCAGTTTTTCACTATCCCTCTGCAGCCTATCCACAGGCACAACAGCTTTGGGGATCTCTGCTTTCCCAGAGACTCAGCATGTCACGGTGCTCACTCTCGCCAGAGCCTTTTTCTGAAAAGGCAAACTTACGGCTCCTTCTCCCACAGGGAAGGTGCCAGCCCTGAAACATCTTGCTGGTATTCACTATCCCTCTGCAGCCTATCCACAGGCACAACAGCTTTTGGGATCTCTGCTTTCCCAGAGACTCAGCATGTCATGGTGCTCGCTCTCGGCAGAAGCTTTTTTCTGAAAAGGCAAACTTACGGCTCCTTCTCCCACAGGGAAGGTGCCAGCCCTGAAAACTAATGCAGTTTTTCACTATCCCTCTGCAGCCTATCCACAGGCACAACAGCTTTGGGGATCTCTGCTTTCCCAGAGACTCAGCATGTCACGGTGCTCGCTCTCGGCAGAAGCTTTTTTCTGAAAAGGCAAACTTACGGCTCCTTCTCCCACAGGGAAGGTGCCAGCCCTGAAAACTAATGCAGTTTTTCACTATCCCTCTGCAGCCTATCCACAGGCACAACAGCTTTGGGGATCTCTGCTTTCCCAGAGACTCAGCATGTCACGGTGCTCGCTCTCGGCAGAAGCTTTTTTCTGAAAAGGCAAACTTACGGCTCCTTCTCCCACAGGGAAGGTGCCAGCCCTGAAAACTAATGCAGTTTTTCACTATCCCTCTGCAGCCTATCCACAGGCACAACAGCTTTGGGGATCTCTGCTTTCCCAGAGACTCAGCATGTCACGGTGCTCGCTCTCGGCAGAAGCTTTTTTCTGAAAAGGCAAACTTACGGCTCCTTCTCCCACAGGGAAGGTGCCAGCCCTGAAAACTAATGCAGTTTTTCACTATCCCCCTGCAGCCTATCCACAGGCACAACAGCTTTGGGGATCTCTGCTTTCCCAGAGACTCAGCATGTCACGGTGCTCGCTCTCGGCAGAAGCTTTTTTCTGAAAAAGAAAACTTTCGGCTCCTTCTCCCACAGGGAAGGTGCCAGCCCTGAAAACTAATGCAGTTTTTCACTATCCCCCTGCAGCCTATCCACAGGCACAACAGCTTTGGGGATCTCTGCTTTCCCAGAGACTCAGCATGTCACGGTGCTCGCTCTCGGCAGAAGCTTTTTTCTGAAAAAGAAAACTTTCGGCTCCTTCTCCCACAGGGAAGGTGCCAGCCCCACTATCCCTCTGCAGCCTATCCACAGGCACAACAGCTTTGGGGATCTCTGCTTTCCCAGAGACTCAGCATGTCACGGTGCTCGCTCTCGGCAGAAGCTTTTTTCTGAAAAGGCAAACTTACGGCTCCTTCTCCCTCAGGGAAGGTGCTAGCCCTGAAAACTAATGCAGTTTTTCACTATCCCTCTGCAGCCTATCCACAGGCACAACAGCTTTGGGGATCTCTGCTTTCCCAGAGACTCAGCATGTCACGGTGCTCACTCTCGCCAGAGCCTTTTTCTGAAAAGGCAAAAGTGTGGCTCCTTCTCCCACAAGGAAGGTGCTAGCCCTGAAAGATCTTGCTGGTATTCACTATCCCTCTGCAGCCTATCCACAGGCACAACAGCTTTTGGGATCTCTGCTTTCCCAGAGACTCAGCATGTCACGGTGCTCGCTCTCGGCAGAAGCTTTTTTCTGAAAAGGCAAACTTACGGCTCCTTCTCCCACAGGGAAGGTGCCAGCCCTGTAAACTAATGCAGTTTTTCACTATCCCTCTGCAGCCTATCCACAGGCACAACAGCTTTGGGGATCTCTGCTTTCCCAGAGACTCAGCATGTCACGGTGCTCGCTCTCGGCAGAAGCTTTTTTCTGAAAAGGCAAACTTACGGCTCCTTCTCCCACAGGGAAGGTGCCAGCCCTGAAAACTAATGCAGTTTTTCACTATCCCTCTGCAGCCTATCCACAGGCACAACAGCTTTGGGGATCTCTGCTTTCCCAGAGACTCAGCATGTCACGGTGCTCACTCTCGCCAGAGCCTTTTTCTGAAAAGGCAAACTTACGGCTCCTTCTCCCACAGGGAAGGTGCCAGCCCTGAAACATCTTGCTGGTATTCACTATCCCTCTGCAGCCTATCCACAGGCACAACAGCTTTTGGGATCTCTGCTTTCCCAGAGACTCAGCATGTCATGGTGCTCGCTCTCGGCAGAAGCTTTTTTCTGAAAAGGCAAACTTACGGCTCCTTCTCCCACAGGGAAGGTGCCAGCCCTGAAAACTAATGCAGTTTTTCACTATCCCTCTGCAGCCTATCCACAGGCACAACAGCTTTGGGGATCTCTGCTTTCCCAGAGACTCAGCATGTCACGGTGCTCGCTCTCGGCAGAAGCTTTTTTCTGAAAAGGCAAACTTACGGCTCCTTCTCCCACAGGGAAGGTGCCAGCCCTGAAAACTAATGCAGTTTTTCACTATCCCCCTGCAGCCTATCCACAGGCACAACAGCTTTGGGGATCTCTGCTTTCCCAGAGACTCAGCATGTCACGGTGCTCGCTCTCGGCAGAAGCTTTTTTCTGAAAAAGAAAACTTTCGGCTCCTTCTCCCACAGGGAAGGTGCCAGCCCTGAAAACTAATGCAGTTTTTCACTATCCCTCTGCAGCCTATCCACAGGCACAACAGCTTTGGGGATCTCTGCTTTCCCAGAGACTCAGCATGTCACGGTGCTCGCTCTCGGCAGAAGCTTTTTTCTGAAAAGGCAAACTTACGGCTCCTTCTCCCTCAGGGAAGGTGCTAGCCCTGAAAACTAATGCAGTTTTTCACTATCCCTCTGCAGCCTATCCACAGGCACAACAGCTTTGGGGATCTCTGCTTTCCCAGAGACTCAGCATGTCACGGTGCTCGTTCTCGGCAGAAGCTTTTTCTGAGAAGGCAAAAGTGTGGCTCCTTCTCCCACAAGGAAGGTGCTAGCCCTGAAAGATCTTGCTGGTATTCACTATCCCTCTGCAGCCTATCCACAGGCACAACAGCTTTTGGGATCTCTGCTTTCCCAGAGACTCAGCATGTCACGGTGCTCGCTCTCGGCAGAAGCTTTTTTCTGAAAAGGCAAACTTACGGCTCCTTCTCCCACAGGGAAGGTGCCAGCCCTGAAAACTAATGCAGTTTTTCACTATCCCTCTGCAGCCTATCCACAGGCACAACAGCTTTGGGGATCTCTGCTTTCCCAGAGACTCAGCATGTCACGGTGCTCGCTCTCGGCAGAAGCTTTTTTCTGAAAAGGCAAACTTACGGCTCCTTCTCCCACAGGGAAGGTGCCAGCCCTGAAAACTAATGCAGTTTTTCACTATCCCTCTGCAGCCTATCCACAGGCACAACAGCTTTGGGGATCTCTGCTTTCCCAGAGACTCAGCATGTCACGGTGCTCACTCTCGCCAGAGCCTTTTTCTGAAAAGGCAAACTTACGGCTCCTTCTCCCACAGGGAAGGTGCCAGCCCTGAAACATCTTGCTGGTATTCACTATCCCTCTGCAGCCTATCCACAGGCACAACAGCTTTTGGGATCTCTGCTTTCCCAGAGACTCAGCATGTCATGGTGCTCGCTCTCGGCAGAAGCTTTTTTCTGAAAAGGCAAACTTACGGCTCCTTCTCCCACAGGGAAGGTGCCAGCCCTGAAAACTAATGCAGTTTTTCACTATCCCTCTGCAGCCTATCCACAGGCACAACAGCTTTGGGGATCTCTGCTTTCCCAGAGACTCAGCATGTCACGGTGCTCGCTCTCGGCAGAAGCTTTTTTCTGAAAAGGCAAACTTACGGCTCCTTCTCCCACAGGGAAGGTGCCAGCCCTGAAAACTAATGCAGTTTTTCACTATCCCTCTGCAGCCTATCCACAGGCACAACAGCTTTGGGGATCTCTGCTTTCCCAGAGACTCAGCATGTCACGGTGCTCGTTCTCGGCAGAAGCTTTTTTCTGAAAAGGCAAACTTACGGCTCCTTCTCCCACAGGGAAGGTGCCAGCCCTGAAAACTAATGCAGTTTTTCACTATCCCTCTGCAGCCTATCCACAGGCACAACAGCTTTGGGGATCTCTGCTTTCCCAGAGACTCAGCATGTCACGGTGCTCGCTCTCGGCAGAAGCTTTTTTCTGAAAAGGCAAACTTACGGCTCCTTCTCCCACAGGGAAGGTGCCAGCCCTGAAAACTAATGCAGTTTTTCACTATCCCTCTGCAGCCTATCCACAGGCACAACAGTTTTGGGGATCTCTGCTTTCCCAGAGACTCAGCATGTCACGGTGCTCGCTCTCGGCAGAAGCTTTTTTCTGAAAAGGCAAACTTACGGCTCCTTCTCCCACAGGGAAGGTGCCAGCCCTGAAAACTAATGCAGTTTTTCACTATCCCTCTGCAGCCTATCCACAGGCACAACAGCTTTGGGGATCTCTGCTTTCCCAGAGACTCAGCATGTCACGGTGCTCGTTCTCGGCAGAAGCTTTTTCTGAGAAGGCAAAAGTGTGGCTCCTTCTCCCACAAGGAAGGTGCTAGCCCTGAAAGATCTTGCTGGTATTCACTATCCCTCTGCAGCCTATCCACAGGCACAACAGCTTTGGGGATCTCTGCTTTCCCAGAGACTCAGCATGTCACGGTGCTCGCTCTCGGCAGAAGCTTTTTTCTGAAAAGGCAAACTTACGGCTCCTTCTCCCACAGGGAAGGTGCCAGCCCTGAAAACTAATGCAGTTTTTCACTATCCCTCTGCAGCCTATCCACAGGCACAACAGCTTTGGGGATCTCTGCTTTCCCAGAGACTCAGCATGTCACGGTGCTCGCTCTCGGCAGAAGCTTTTTTCTGAAAAGGCAAACTTACGGCTCCTTCTCCCACAGGGAAGGTGCCAGCCCTGAAAACTAATGCAGTTTTTCACTATCCCTCTGCAGCCTATCCACAGGCACAACAGCTTTGGGGATCTCTGCTTTCCCAGAGACTCAGCATGTCACGGTGCTCGTTCTCGGCAGAAGCTTTTTCTGAGAAGGCAAAAGTGTGGCTCCTTCTCCCACAAGGAAGGTGCTAGCCCTGAAAGATCTTGCTGGTATTCACTATCCCTCTGCAGCCTATCCACAGGCACAACAGCTTTGGGGATCTCTGCTTTCCCTGAGACTCAGCATCTCACGGTGCTCGCTCTCGGCAGAAGCTTTTTTCTGAAAAGGCAAACTTACGGCTCCTTCTCCCACAGGGAAGGTGCCAGCCCTGAAAACTAATGCAGTTTTTCACTATCCCTCTGCAGCCTATCCACAGGCACAACAGCTTTGGGGATCTCTGCTTTCCCAGAGACTCAGCATGTCACGGTGCTCGCTCTCGGCAGAAGCTTTTTTCTGAAAAGGCAAACTTACGGCTCCTTCTCCCACAGGGAAGGTGCCAGCCCTGAAAACTAATGCAGTTTTTCACTATCCCTCTGCAGCCTATCCACAGGCACAACAGCTTTGGGGATCTCTGCTTTCCCAGAGACTCAGCATGTCACGGTGCTCACTCTCGCCAGAGCCTTTTTCTGAAAAGGCAAACTTACGGCTCCTTCTCCCACAGGGAAGGTGCCAGCCCTGAAACATCTTGCTGGTATTCACTATCCCTCTGCAGCCTATCCACAGGCACAACAGCTTTTGGGATCTCTGCTTTCCCAGAGACTCAGCATGTCATGGTGCTCGCTCTCGGCAGAAGCTTTTTTCTGAAAAGGCAAACTTACGGCTCCTTCTCCCACAGGGAAGGTGCCAGCCCTGAAAACTAATGCAGTTTTTCACTATCCCTCTGCAGCCTATCCACAGGCACAACAGCTTTGGGGATCTCTGCTTTCCCAGAGACTCAGCATGTCACGGTGCTCGCTCTCGGCAGAAGCTTTTTTCTGAAAAGGCAAACTTACGGCTCCTTCTCCCACAGGGAAGGTGCCAGCCCTGAAAACTAATGCAGTTTTTCACTATCCCTCTGCAGCCTATCCACAGGCACAACAGCTTTGGGGATCTCTGCTTTCCCAGAGACTCAGCATGTCACGGTGCTCGTTCTCGGCAGAAGCTTTTTTCTGAAAAGGCAAACTTACGGCTCCTTCTCCCACAGGGAAGGTGCCAGCCCTGAAAACTAATGCAGTTTTTCACTATCCCTCTGCAGCCTATCCACAGGCACAACAGCTTTGGGGATCTCTGCTTTCCCTTAGACTCAGCATCTCACGGTGCTCGCTCTCGGCAGAAGCTTTTTTCTGAAAAGGCAAACTTACGGCTCCTTCTCCCACAGGGAAGGTGCCAGCCCTGAAAACTAATGCAGTTTTTCACTATCCCCCTGCAGCCTATCCACAGGCACAACAGCTTTGGGGATCTCTGCTTTCCCAGAGACTCAGCATGTCACGGTGCTCGCTCTCGGCAGAAGCTTTTTTCTGAAAAAGAAAACTTTCGGCTCCTTCTCCCACAGGGAAGGTGCCAGCCCTGAAAACTAATGCAGTTTTTCACTATCCCTCTGCAGCCTATCCACAGGCACAACAGCTTTGGGGATCTCTGCTTTCCCAGAGACTCAGCATGTCACGGTGCTCGCTCTCGGCAGAAGCTTTTTTCTGAAAAGGCAAACTTACGGCTCCTTCTCCCACAGGGAAGGTGCCAGCCCTGAAAACTAATGCAGTTTTTCACTATCCCCCTGCAGCCTATCCACAGGCACAACAGCTTTGGGGATCTCTGCTTTCCCAGAGACTCAGCATGTCACGGTGCTCGCTCTCGGCAGAAGCTTTTTTCTGAAAAAGAAAACTTTCGGCTCCTTCTCCCACAGGGAAGGTGCCAGCCCTGAAAACTAATGCAGTTTTTCACTATCCCTCTGCAGCCTATCCACAGGCACAACAGCTTTGGGGATCTCTGCTTTCCCAGAGACTCAGCATGTCACGGTGCTCACTCTCGCCACAGCCTTTTTCTGAAAAGGCAAACTTACGGCTCCTTCTCCCACAGGGAAGGTGCCAGCCCTGAAACATCTTGCTGGTATTCACTATCCCTCTGCAGCCTATCCACAGGCACAACAGCTTTTGGGATCTCTGCTTTCCCAGAGACTCAGCATGTCATGGTGCTCGCTCTCGGCAGAAGCTTTTTTCTGAAAAGGCAAACTTACGGCTCCTTCTCCCACAGGGAAGGTGCCAGCCCTGAAACATCTTGCTGGTATTCACTATCCCTCTGCAGCCTATCCACAGGCACAACAGCTTTTGGGATCTCTGCTTTCCCAGAGACTCAGCATGTCATGGTGCTCGCTCTCGGCAGAAGCTTTTTTCTGAAAAGGCAAACTTACGGCTCCTTCTCCCACAGGGAAGGTGCCAGCCCTGAAAACTAATGCAGTTTTTCACTATCCCTCTGCAGCCTATCCACAGGCACAACAGCTTTGGGGATCTCTGCTTTCCCAGAGACTCAGCATGTCACGGTGCTCGCTCTCGGCAGAAGCTTTTTTCTGAAAAGGCAAACTTACGGCTCCTTCTCCCACAGGGAAGGTGCCAGCCCTGAAAACTAATGCAGTTTTTCACTATCCCTCTGCAGCCTATCCACAGGCACAACAGCTTTGGGGATCTCTGCTTTCCCAGAGACTCAGCATGTCACGGTGCTCACTCTCGCCAGAGCCTTTTTCTGAAAAGGCAAACTTACGGCTCCTTCTCCCACAGGGAAGGTGCCAGCCCTGAAACATCTTGCTGGTATTCACTATCCCTCTGCAGCCTATCCACAGGCACAACAGCTTTGGGGATCTCTGCTTTCCCAGAGACTCAGCATGTCACGGTGCTCGCTCTCGGCAGAAGCTTTTTTCTGAAAAGGCAAACTTACGGCTCCTTCTCCCACAGGGAAGGTGCCAGCCCTGAAAACTAATGCAGTTTTTCACTATCCCTCTGCAGCCTATCCACAGGCACAACAGCTTTGGGGATCTCTGCTTTCCCAGAGACTCAGCATGTCACGGTGCTCGCTCTCGGCAGAAGCTTTTTTCTGAAAAGGCAAACTTACGGCTCCTTCTCCCACAGGGAAGGTGCCAGCCCTGAAACATCTTGCTGGTATTCACTATCCCTCTGCAGCCTATCCACAGGCACAACAGCTTTTGGGATCTCTGCTTTCCCAGAGACTCAGCATGTCATGGTGCTCGCTCTCGGCAGAAGCTTTTTTCTGAAAAGGCAAACTTACGGCTCCTTCTCCCACAGGGAAGGTGCCAGCCCTGAAAACTAATGCAGTTTTTCACTATCCCTCTGCAGCCTATCCACAGGCACAACAGCTTTGGGGATCTCTGCTTTCCCAGAGACTCAGCATGTCACGGTGCTCGCTCTCGGCAGAAGCTTTTTTCTGAAAAGGCAAACTTACGGCTCCTTCTCCCACAGGGAAGGTGCCAGCCCTGAAAACTAATGCAGTTTTTCACTATCCCTCTGCAGCCTATCCACAGGCACAACAGCTTTGGGGATCTCTGCTTTCCCAGAGACTCAGCATGTCACGGTGCTCGCTCTCGGCAGAAGCTTTTTTCTGAAAAGGCAAACTTACGGCTCCTTCTCCCACAGGGAAGGTGCCAGCCCTGAAAACTAATGCAGTTTTTCACTATCCCCCTGCAGCCTATCCACAGGCACAACAGCACTGGGGATCTCTGCTTTCCCAGAGACTCAGCATGTCACGGTGCTCGTTCTCGGCAGAAGCTTTTTCTGAGAAGGCAAACGTCTGGCTCCTTCTCCCACAAGGAAGGTGCTAGCCCTGAAAGATCTTGCTGGTATTCACTATCCCTCTGCAGCGTATCCACAGGCACAACAGCTTTGGGGATCTCTGCTTTCCCAGAGACTCAGCATGTCACGGTGCTCGCTCTCGGCAGAAGCTTTTTTCTGAAAAAGAAAACTTTCGGCTCCTTCTCCCACAAGGAAGGTGCCAGGCCTAAAAGCTAATGCAGCTCTTCACTATCCTCTTGCAGCCTATCCACAGGCACAACAGCACTGGGGATCTCTGCTTTCCCAGAGACTCAGCATGTCACAGTGCTCACTCTCGCCAGAGTCTTTTTCTGAAAAGGCAAACTTACGGCTCCTTCTCCCACAAGGAAGGTGCCAGCCCTGAAAGATCTTGCTGGTATTCACTATCCCTCTGCAGCCTATCTTTAGCCGCAACAGCACTGGGGATCTCTGCTTTCCCAGAGACTCAGCATGTCACGGTGCTGGTTCTCGGCAGAAGCTTTTTCTGAGAAGGCAAACCTCTGGCTCCTTCTCCCACAAGGAAGGTGCTAGCCCTGAAAGATCTTGCTGGTATTCACTATCCCTCTGCAGCCTATCCACAGGCACAACAGCACTGGGGATCTCTGCTTTCCCTGAGACTCAGCATCTCACCGTGCTCGTTATCGGCAGAAGCTTTTTTCTGAAAAGGCAAACGTCTGGCTCCTTCTCCAGCAAAGGCAAGTGCCAGGCCTGAAAGATTTTGTGGTCTTCACCGCCACCTGCAGCCTATCCACAGGCACAACAGCACTGGGGATCCTTTAGCCGCAGCAGCACTGGGGATCTCTGCTATCCCAGAGACTCAGCATGTCACGGTGCTCGTTCTCGGCAGAAGCTTTTTCTGAGAAGGCAAAAGTGTGGCTCCTTCTCCCACAAGGAAGGTGCTAGCCCTGAAAGATCTTGCTGGTATTCACTATCCCTCTGCAGCCTATCCACAGGCACAACAGCTTTTGGGATCTCTGCTTTCCCAGAGACTCAGCATGTCACGGTGCTCGCTCTCGGCAGAAGCTTTTTTCTGAAAAGGCAAACTTACGGCTCCTTCTCCCACAGGGAAGGTGCCAGCCCTGAAAACTAATGCAGTTTTTCACTATCCCTCTGCAGCCTATCCACAGGCACAACAGCTTTGGGGATCTCTGCTTTCCCAGAGACTCAGCATGTCACGGTGCTCGCTCTCGGCAGAAGCTTTTTTCTGAAAAGGCAAACTTACGGCTCCTTCTCCCACAGGGAAGGTGCCAGCCCTGAAAACTAATGCAGTTTTTCACTATCCCTCTGCAGCCTATCCACAGGCACAACAGCTTTGGGGATCTCTGCTTTCCCAGAGACTCAGCATGTCACGGTGCTCACTCTCGCCAGAGCCTTTTTCTGAAAAGGCAAACTTACGGCTCCTTCTCCCACAGGGAAGGTGCCAGCCCTGAAACATCTTGCTGGTATTCACTATCCCTCTGCAGCCTATCCACAGGCACAACAGCTTTGGGGATCTCTGCTTTCCCAGAGACTCAGCATGTCACGGTGCTCGCTCTCGGCAGAAGCTTTTTTCTGAAAAGGCAAACTTACGGCTCCTTCTCCCACAGGGAAGGTGCCAGCCCTGAAAACTAATGCAGTTTTTCACTATCCCTCTGCAGCCTATCCACAGGCACAACAGCTTTGGGGATCTCTGCTTTCCCAGAGACTCAGCATGTCACGGTGCTCGTTCTCGGCAGAAGCTTTTTTCTGAAAAGGCAAACTTACGGCTCCTTCTCCCACAGGGAAGGTGCCAGCCCTGAAAACTAATGCAGTTTTTCACTATCCCTCTGCAGCCTATCCACAGGCACAACAGCTTTGGGGATCTCTGCTTTCCCAGAGACTCAGCATGTCACGGTGCTCGCTCTCGGCAGAAGCTTTTTTCTGAAAAGGCAAACTTACGGCTCCTTCTCCCACAGGGAAGGTGCCAGCCCTGAAAACTAATGCAGTTTTTCACTATCCCTCTGCAGCCTATCCACAGGCACAACAGCTTTGGGGATCTCTGCTTTCCCAGAGACTCAGCATGTCACGGTGCTCGCTCTCGGCAGAAGCTTTTTTCTGAAAAGGCAAACTTACGGCTCCTTCTCCCACAGGGAAGGTGCCAGCCCTGAAAACTAATGCAGTTTTTCACTATCCCTCTGCAGCCTATCCACAGGCACAACAGCTTTGGGGATCTCTGCTTTCCCAGAGACTCAGCATGTCACGGTGCTCACTCTCGCCAGAGCCTTTTTCTGAAAAGGCAAACTTACGGCTCCTTCTCCCACAGGGAAGGTGCCAGCCCTGAAACATCTTGCTGGTATTCACTATCCCTCTGCAGCCTATCCACAGGCACAACAGCTTTTGGGATCTCTGCTTTCCCAGAGACTCAGCATGTCATGGTGCTCGCTCTCGGCAGAAGCTTTTTTCTGAAAAGGCAAACTTACGGCTCCTTCTCCCACAGGGAAGGTGCCAGCCCTGAAAACTAATGCAGTTTTTCACTATCCCTCTGCAGCCTATCCACAGGCACAACAGCTTTGGGGATCTCTGCTTTCCCAGAGACTCAGCATGTCACGGTGCTCGCTCTCGGCAGAAGCTTTTTTCTGAAAAGGCAAACTTACGGCTCCTTCTCCCACAGGGAAGGTGCCAGCCCTGAAAACTAATGCAGTTTTTCACTATCCCTCTGCAGCCTATCCACAGGCACAACAGCTTTGGGGATCTCTGCTTTCCCAGAGACTCAGCATGTCACGGTGCTCGTTCTCGGCAGAAGCTTTTTTCTGAAAAGGCAAACTTACGGCTCCTTCTCCCACAGGGAAGGTGCCAGCCCTGAAAACTAATGCAGTTTTTCACTATCCCTCTGCAGCCTATCCACAGGCACAACAGCTTTGGGGATCTCTGCTTTCCCAGAGACTCAGCATGTCACGGTGCTCGCTCTCGGCAGAAGCTTTTTTCTGAAAAGGCAAACTTACGGCTCCTTCTCCCACAGGGAAGGTGCCAGCCCTGAAAACTAATGCAGTTTTTCACTATCCCCCTGCAGCCTATCCACAGGCACAACAGCTTTGGGGATCTCTGCTTTCCCAGAGACTCAGCATGTCACGGTGCTTGCTCTCGGCAGAAGCTTTTTTCTGAAAAAGAAAACTTTCGGCTCCTTCTCCCACAGGGAAGGTGCCAGCCCTGAAAACTAATGCAGTTTTTCACTATCCCCCTGCAGCCTATCCACAGGCACAACAGCTTTGGGGATCTCTGCTTTCCCAGAGACTCAGCATGTCACGGTGCTCGTTCTCGGCAGAAGCTTTTTCTGAGAAGGCAAAAGTGTGGCTCCTTCTCCCACAAGGAAGGTGCTAGCCCTGAAAGATCTTGCTGGTATTCACTATCCCTCTGCAGCGTATCCACAGGCACAACAGCTTTGGGGATCTCTGCTTTCCCAGAGACTCAGCATGTCACGGTGCTCGCTCTCGGCAGAAGCTTTTTTCTGAAAAAGAAAACTTTCGGCTCCTTCTCCCACAAGGAAGGTGCCAGGCCTAAAAGCTAATGCAGCTCTTCACTATCCTCTTGCAGCCTATCCACAGGCACAACAGCACTGGGGATCTCTGCTTTCCCAGAGACTCAGCATGTCACAGTGCTCACTCTCGCCAGAGCCTTTTTCTGAAAAGGCAAACTTACGGCTCCTTCTCCCACAAGGAAGGTGCCAGCCCTGAAAGATCTTGCTGGTATTCACTATCCCTCTGCAGCCTATCTTTAGCCGCAACAGCACTGGGGATCTCTGCTTTCCCAGAGACTCAGCATGTCACGGTGCTGGTTCTCGGCAGAAGCTTTTTCTGAGAAGGCAAACCTCTGGCTCCTTCTCCCACAAGGAAGGTGCTAGCCCTGAAAGATCTTGCTGGTATTCACTATCCCTCTGCAGCCTATCCACAGGCACAACAGCACTGGGGATCTCTGCTTTCCCTGAGACTCAGCATCTCACCGTGCTCGTTATCGGCAGAAGCTTTTTTCTGAAAAGGCAAACGTCTGGCTCCTTCTCCAGCAAAGGCAAGTGCCAGGCCTGAAAGATTTTGTGGTCTTCACCGCCACCTGCAGCCTATCCACAGGCACAACAGCACTGGGGATCCTTTAGCCGCAGCAGCACTGGGGATCTCTGCTATCCCAGAGACTCAGCATGTCACGGTGCTCGTTCTCGGCAGAAGCTTTTTCTGAGAAGGCAAAAGTGTGGCTCCTTCTCCCACAAGGAAGGTGCTAGCCCTGAAAGATCTTGCTGGTATTCACTATCCCTCTGCAGCCTATCCACAGGCACAACAGCTTTTGGGATCTCTGCTTTCCCAGAGACTCAGCATGTCACGGTGCTCGCTCTCGGCAGAAGCTTTTTTCTGAAAAGGCAAACTTACGGCTCCTTCTCCCACAGGGAAGGTGCCAGCCCTGAAAACTAATGCAGTTTTTCACTATCCCTCTGCAGCCTATCCACAGGCACAACAGCTTTGGGGATCTCTGCTTTCCCAGAGACTCAGCATGTCACGGTGCTCGCTCTCGGCAGAAGCTTTTTTCTGAAAAGGCAAACTTACGGCTCCTTCTCCCACAGGGAAGGTGCCAGCCCTGAAAACTAATGCAGTTTTTCACTATCCCTCTGCAGCCTATCCACAGGCACAACAGCTTTGGGGATCTCTGCTTTCCCAGAGACTCAGCATGTCACGGTGCTCACTCTCGCCAGAGCCTTTTTCTGAAAAGGCAAACTTACGGCTCCTTCTCCCACAGGGAAGGTGCCAGCCCTGAAACATCTTGCTGGTATTCACTATCCCTCTGCAGCCTATCCACAGGCACAACAGCTTTGGGGATCTCTGCTTTCCCAGAGACTCAGCATGTCACGGTGCTCGCTCTCGGCAGAAGCTTTTTTCTGAAAAGGCAAACTTACGGCTCCTTCTCCCACAGGGAAGGTGCCAGCCCTGAAAACTAATGCAGTTTTTCACTATCCCTCTGCAGCCTATCCACAGGCACAACAGCTTTGGGGATCTCTGCTTTCCCAGAGACTCAGCATGTCACGGTGCTCGTTCTCGGCAGAAGCTTTTTTCTGAAAAGGCAAACTTACGGCTCCTTCTCCCACAGGGAAGGTGCCAGCCCTGAAAACTAATGCAGTTTTTCACTATCCCTCTGCAGCCTATCCACAGGCACAACAGCTTTTGGGATCTCTGCTTTCCCAGAGACTCAGCATGTCACGGTGCTCGCTCTCGGCAGAAGCTTTTTTCTGAAAAGGCAAACTTACGGCTCCTTCTCCCACAGGGAAGGTGCCAGCCCTGAAAACTAATGCAGTTTTTCACTATCCCTCTGCAGCCTATCCACAGGCACAACAGCTTTGGGGATCTCTGCTTTCCCAGAGACTCAGCATGTCACGGTGCTCGCTCTCGGCAGAAGCTTTTTTCTGAAAAGGCAAACTTACGGCTCCTTCTCCCACAGGGAAGGTGCCAGCCCTGAAAACTAATGCAGTTTTTCACTATCCCTCTGCAGCCTATCCACAGGCACAACAGCTTTGGGGATCTCTGCTTTCCCAGAGACTCAGCATGTCACGGTGCTCACTCTCGCCAGAGCCTTTTTCTGAAAAGGCAAACTTACGGCTCCTTCTCCCACAGGGAAGGTGCCAGCCCTGAAACATCTTGCTGGTATTCACTATCCCTCTGCAGCCTATCCACAGGCACAACAGCTTTTGGGATCTCTGCTTTCCCAGAGACTCAGCATGTCATGGTGCTCGCTCTCGGCAGAAGCTTTTTTCTGAAAAGGCAAACTTACGGCTCCTTCTCCCACAGGGAAGGTGCCAGCCCTGAAAACTAATGCAGTTTTTCACTATCCCTCTGCAGCCTATCCACAGGCACAACAGCTTTGGGGATCTCTGCTTTCCCAGAGACTCAGCATGTCACGGTGCTCGCTCTCGGCAGAAGCTTTTTTCTGAAAAGGCAAACTTACGGCTCCTTCTCCCACAGGGAAGGTGCCAGCCCTGAAAACTAATGCAGTTTTTCACTATCCCTCTGCAGCCTATCCACAGGCACAACAGCTTTGGGGATCTCTGCTTTCCCAGAGACTCAGCATGTCACGGTGCTCGTTCTCGGCAGAAGCTTTTTTCTGAAAAGGCAAACTTACGGCTCCTTCTCCCACAGGGAAGGTGCCAGCCCTGAAAACTAATGCAGTTTTTCACTATCCCTCTGCAGCCTATCCACAGGCACAACAGCTTTGGGGATCTCTGCTTTCCCAGAGACTCAGCATGTCACGGTGCTCGCTCTCGGCAGAAGCTTTTTTCTGAAAAGGCAAACTTACGGCTCCTTCTCCCACAGGGAAGGTGCCAGCCCTGAAAACTAATGCAGTTTTTCACTATCCCCCTGCAGCCTATCCACAGGCACAACAGCTTTGGGGATCTCTGCTTTCCCAGAGACTCAGCATGTCACGGTGCTTGCTCTCGGCAGAAGCTTTTTTCTGAAAAAGAAAACTTTCGGCTCCTTCTCCCACAGGGAAGGTGCCAGCCCTGAAAACTAATGCAGTTTTTCACTATCCCCCTGCAGCCTATCCACAGGCACAACAGCTTTGGGGATCTCTGCTTTCCCAGAGACTCAGCATGTCACGGTGCTCGTTCTCGGCAGAAGCTTTTTCTGAGAAGGCAAAAGTGTGGCTCCTTCTCCCACAAGGAAGGTGCTAGCCCTGAAAGATCTTGCTGGTATTCACTATCCCTCTGCAGCGTATCCACAGGCACAACAGCTTTGGGGATCTCTGCTTTCCCAGAGACTCAGCATGTCACGGTGCTCGCTCTCGGCAGAAGCTTTTTTCTGAAAAAGAAAACTTTCGGCTCCTTCTCCCACAAGGAAGGTGCCAGGCCTAAAAGCTAATGCAGCTCTTCACTATCCTCTTGCAGCCTATCCACAGGCACAACAGCTTTGGGGATCTCTGCTTTCCCAGAGACTCAGCATGTCACGGTGCTCGCTCTCGGCAGAAGCTTTTTTCTGAAAAGGCAAACTTACGGCTCCTTCTCCCACAGGGAAGGTGCCAGCCCTGAAAACTAATGCAGTTTTTCACTATCCCTCTGCAGCCTATCCACAGGCACAACAGCTTTGGGGATCTCTGCTTTCCCAGAGACTCAGCATGTCACGGTGCTCGTTCTCGGCAGAAGCTTTTTCTGAGAAGGCAAAAGTGTGGCTCCTTCTCCAGCAAAGGCAAGTGCCAGGCCTGAAAGATCTTGCTGGTATTCACTATCCCTCTGCAGCCTATCCACAGGCACAACAGCTTTTGGGATCTCTGCTTTCCCAGAGACTCAGCATGTCACGGTGCTCGCTCTCGGCAGAAGCTTTTTTCTGAAAAGGCAAACTTACGGCTCCTTCTCCCACAGGGAAGGTGCCAGCCCTGAAAACTAATGCAGTTTTTCACTATCCCTCTGCAGCCTATCCACAGGCACAACAGCTTTGGGGATCTCTGCTTTCCCAGAGACTCAGCATGTCACGGTGCTCACTCTCGCCAGAGCCTTTTTCTGAAAAGGCAAACTTACGGCTCCTTCTCCCACAGGGAAGGTGCCAGCCCTGAAACATCTTGCTGGTATTCACTATCCCTCTGCAGCCTATCCACAGGCACAACAGCTTTTGGGATCTCTGCTTTCCCAGAGACTCAGCATGTCATGGTGCTCGCTCTCGGCAGAAGCTTTTTTCTGAAAAGGCAAACTTACGGCTCCTTCTCCCACAGGGAAGGTGCCAGCCCTGAAAACTAATGCAGTTTTTCACTATCCCTCTGCAGCCTATCCACAGGCACAACAGCTTTGGGGATCTCTGCTTTCCCAGAGACTCAGCATGTCACGGTGCTCGCTCTCGGCAGAAGCTTTTTTCTGAAAAGGCAAACTTACGGCTCCTTCTCCCACAGGGAAGGTGCCAGCCCTGAAAACTAATGCAGTTTTTCACTATCCCTCTGCAGCCTATCCACAGGCACAACAGCTTTGGGGATCTCTGCTTTCCCAGAGACTCAGCATGTCACGGTGCTCGTTCTCGGCAGAAGCTTTTTTCTGAAAAGGCAAACTTACGGCTCCTTCTCCCACAGGGAAGGTGCCAGCCCTGAAAACTAATGCAGTTTTTCACTATCCCTCTGCAGCCTATCCACAGGCACAACAGCTTTGGGGATCTCTGCTTTCCCAGAGACTCAGCATGTCACGGTGCTCGCTCTCGGCAGAAGCTTTTTTCTGAAAAGGCAAACTTACGGCTCCTTCTCCCACAGGGAAGGTGCCAGCCCTGAAAACTAATGCAGTTTTTCACTATCCCCCTGCAGCCTATCCACAGGCACAACAGCTTTGGGGATCTCTGCTTTCCCAGAGACTCAGCATGTCACGGTGCTCGCTCTCGGCAGAAGCTTTTTTCTGAAAAAGAAAACTTTCGGCTCCTTCTCCCACAGGGAAGGTGCCAGCCCTGAAAACTAATGCAGTTTTTCACTATCCCTCTGCAGCCTATCCACAGGCACAACAGCTTTGGGGATCTCTGCTTTCCCAGAGACTCAGCATGTCACGGTGCTCGCTCTCGGCAGAAGCTTTTTTCTGAAAAGGCAAACTTACGGCTCCTTCTCCCACAGGGAAGGTGCCAGCCCTGAAAACTAATGCAGTTTTTCACTATCCCCCTGCAGCCTATCCACAGGCACAACAGCTTTGGGGATCTCTGCTTTCCCAGAGACTCAGCATGTCACGGTGCTCGCTCTCGGCAGAAGCTTTTTTCTGAAAAAGAAAACTTTCGGCTCCTTCTCCCACAGGGAAGGAACCAGCCCTGAAAACTAATGCAGTTTTTCACTATCCCTCTGCAGCCTATCCACAGGCACAACAGCTTTGGGGATCTCTGCTTTCCCAGAGACTCAGCATGTCACGGTGCTCGCTCTCGGCAGAAGCTTTTTTCTGAAAAGGCAAACTTACGGCTCCTTCTCCCACAGGGAAGGTGCCAGCCCTGAAAACTAATGCAGTTTTTCACTATCCCCCTGCAGCCTATCCACAGGCACAACAGCTTTGGGGATCTCTGCTTTCCCAGAGACTCAGCATGTCACGGTGCTCGCTCTCGGCAGAAGCTTTTTTCTGAAAAAGAAAACTTTCGGCTCCTTCTCCCACAGGGAAGGTGCCAGCCCTGAAAACTAATGCAGTTTTTCACTATCCCTCTGCAGCCTATCCACAGGCACAACAGCTTTGGGGATCTCTGCTTTCCCAGAGACTCAGCATGTCACGGTGCTCGCTCTCGGCAGAAGCTTTTTTCTGAAAAGGCAAACTTACGGCTCCTTCTCCCACAGGGAAGGTGCCAGCCCTGAAAACTAATGCAGTTTTTCACTATCCCTCTGCAGCCTATCCACAGGCACAACAGCTTTGGGGATCTCTGCTTTCCCAGAGACTCAGCATGTCACGGTGCTCACTCTCGCCAGAGCCTTTTTCTGAAAAGGCAAACTTACGGCTCCTTCTCCCACAGGGAAGGTGCCAGCCCTGAAACATCTTGCTGGTATTCACTATCCCTCTGCAGCCTATCCACAGGCACAACAGCTTTTGGGATCTCTGCTTTCCCAGAGACTCAGCATGTCATGGTGCTCGCTCTCGGCAGAAGCTTTTTTCTGAAAAGGCAAACTTACGGCTCCTTCTCCCACAGGGAAGGTGCCAGCCCTGAAAACTAATGCAGTTTTTCACTATCCCTCTGCAGCCTATCCACAGGCACAACAGCTTTGGGGATCTCTGCTTTCCCAGAGACTCAGCATGTCACGGTGCTCGCTCTCGGCAGAAGCTTTTTTCTGAAAAGGCAAACTTACGGCTCCTTCTCCCACAGGGAAGGTGCCAGCCCTGAAAACTAATGCAGTTTTTCACTATCCCTCTGCAGCCTATCCACAGGCACAACAGCTTTGGGGATCTCTGCTTTCCCAGAGACTCAGCATGTCACGGTGCTCGCTCTCGGCAGAAGCTTTTTTCTGAAAAGGCAAACTTACGGCTCCTTCTCCCACAGGGAAGGTGCCAGCCCTGAAAACTAATGCAGTTTTTCACTATCCCTCTGCAGCCTATCCACAGGCACAACAGCTTTGGGGATCTCTGCTTTCCCAGAGACTCAGCATGTCACGGTGCTCGTTCTCGGCAGAAGCTTTTTTCTGAAAAGGCAAACTTACGGCTCCTTCTCCCACAGGGAAGGTGCCAGCCCTGAAAACTAATGCAGTTTTTCACTATCCCTCTGCAGCCTATCCACAGGCACAACAGCTTTGGGGATCTCTGCTTTCCCAGAGACTCAGCATGTCACGGTGCTCGCTCTCGGCAGAAGCTTTTTTCTGAAAAGGCAAACTTACGGCTCCTTCTCCCACAGGGAAGGTGCCAGCCCTGAAAACTAATGCAGTTTTTCACTATCCCCCTGCAGCCTATCCACAGGCACAACAGCTTTGGGGATCTCTGCTTTCCCAGAGACTCAGCATGTCACGGTGCTCGCTCTCGGCAGAAGCTTTTTTCTGAAAAAGAAAACTTTCGGCTCCTTCTCCCACAGGGAAGGTGCCAGCCCTGAAAACTAATGCAGTTTTTCACTATCCCTCTGCAGCCTATCCACAGGCACAACAGCTTTGGGGATCTCTGCTTTCCCAGAGACTCAGCATGTCACGGTGCTCGCTCTCGGCAGAAGCTTTTTTCTGAAAAGGCAAACTTACGGCTCCTTCTCCCACAGGGAAGGTGCCAGCCCTGAAAACTAATGCAGTTTTTCACTATCCCTCTGCAGCCTATCCACAGGCACAACAGCTTTGGGGATCTCTGCTTTCCCAGAGACTCAGCATGTCACGGTGCTCACTCTCGCCAGAGCCTTTTTCTGAAAAGGCAAACTTACGGCTCCTTCTCCCACAGGGAAGGTGCCAGCCCTGAAACATCTTGCTGGTATTCACTATCCCTCTGCAGCCTATCCACAGGCACAACAGCTTTTGGGATCTCTGCTTTCCCAGAGACTCAGCATGTCATGGTGCTCGCTCTCGGCAGAAGCTTTTTTCTGAAAAGGCAAACTTACGGCTCCTTCTCCCACAGGGAAGGTGCCAGCCCTGAAAACTAATGCAGTTTTTCACTATCCCTCTGCAGCCTATCCACAGGCACAACAGCTTTGGGGATCTCTGCTTTCCCAGAGACTCAGCATGTCACGGTGCTCGCTCTCGGCAGAAGCTTTTTTCTGAAAAGGCAAACTTACGGCTCCTTCTCCCACAGGGAAGGTGCCAGCCCTGAAAACTAATGCAGTTTTTCACTATCCCTCTGCAGCCTATCCACAGGCACAACAGCTTTGGGGATCTCTGCTTTCCCAGAGACTCAGCATGTCACGGTGCTCGTTCTCGGCAGAAGCTTTTTTCTGAAAAGGCAAACTTACGGCTCCTTCTCCCACAGGGAAGGTGCCAGCCCTGAAAACTAATGCAGTTTTTCACTATCCCTCTGCAGCCTATCCACAGGCACAACAGCTTTGGGGATCTCTGCTTTCCCAGAGACTCAGCATGTCACGGTGCTCGCTCTCGGCAGAAGCTTTTTTCTGAAAAGGCAAACTTACGGCTCCTTCTCCCACAGGGAAGGTGCCAGCCCTGAAAACTAATGCAGTTTTTCACTATCCCTCTGCAGCCTATCCACAGGCACAACAGCTTTGGGGATCTCTGCTTTCCCAGAGACTCAGCATGTCACGGTGCTCGCTCTCGGCAGAAGCTTTTTTCTGAAAAGGCAAACTTACGGCTCCTTCTCCCACAGGGAAGGTGCCAGCCCTGAAAACTAATGCAGTTTTTCACTATCCCTCTGCAGCCTATCCACAGGCACAACAGCTTTGGGGATCTCTGCTTTCCCAGAGACTCAGCATGTCACGGTGCTCGCTCTCGGCAGAAGCTTTTTTCTGAAAAGGCAAACTTACGGCTCCTTCTCCCACAGGGAAGGTGCCAGCCCTGAAAACTAATGCAGTTTTTCACTATCCCCCTGCAGCCTATCCACAGGCACAACAGCTTTGGGGATCTCTGCTTTCCCAGAGACTCAGCATGTCACGGTGCTTGCTCTCGGCAGAAGCTTTTTTCTGAAAAAGAAAACTTTCGGCTCCTTCTCCCACAGGGAAGGTGCCAGCCCTGAAAACTAATGCAGTTTTTCACTATCCCTCTGCAGCCTATCCACAGGCACAACAGCTTTGGGGATCTCTGCTTTCCCAGAGACTCAGCATGTCACGGTGCTCGCTCTCGGCAGAAGCTTTTTTCTGAAAAGGCAAACTTACGGCTCCTTCTCCCACAGGGAAGGTGCCAGCCCTGAAAACTAATGCAGTTTTTCACTATCCCCCTGCAGCCTATCCACAGGCACAACAGCTTTGGGGATCTCTGCTTTCCCAGAGACTCAGCATGTCACGGTGCTCGCTCTCGGCAGAAGCTTTTTTCTGAAAAAGAAAACTTTCGGCTCCTTCTCCCACAGGGAAGGTGCCAGCCCTACTAATGCAGTTTTTCACTATCCCTCTGCAGCCTATCCACAGGCACAACAGCTTTGGGGATCTCTGCTTTCCCAGAGACTCAGCATGTCACGGTGCTCGCTCTCGGCAGAAGCTTTTTTCTGAAAAGGCAAACTTACGGATCCTTCTCCCTCAGGGAAGGTGCTAGCCCTGAAAACTAATGCAGTTTTTCACTATCCCTCTGCAGCCTATCCACAGGCACAACAGCTTTGGGGATCTCTGCTTTCCCAGAGACTCAGCATGTCACGGTGCTCGTTCTCGGCAGAAGCTTTTTCTGAGAAGGCAAAAGTGTGGCTCCTTCTCCCACAAGGAAGGTGCTAGCCCTGAAAGATCTTGCTGGTATTCACTATCCCTCTGCAGCCTATCCACAGGCACAACAGCTTTTGGGATCTCTGCTTTCCCAGAGACTCAGCATGTCACGGTGCTCGCTCTCGGCAGAAGCTTTTTTCTGAAAAGGCAAACTTACGGCTCCTTCTCCCACAGGGAAGGTGCCAGCCCTGAAAACTAATGCAGTTTTTCACTATCCCTCTGCAGCCTATCCACAGGCACAACAGCTTTGGGGATCTCTGCTTTCCCAGAGACTCAGCATGTCACGGTGCTCGCTCTCGGCAGAAGCTTTTTTCTGAAAAGGCAAACTTACGGCTCCTTCTCCCACAGGGAAGGTGCCAGCCCTGAAAACTAATGCAGTTTTTCACTATCCCTCTGCAGCCTATCCACAGGCACAACAGCTTTGGGGATCTCTGCTTTCCCAGAGACTCAGCATGTCACGGTGCTCACTCTCGCCAGAGCCTTTTTCTGAAAAGGCAAACTTACGGCTCCTTCTCCCACAGGGAAGGTGCCAGCCCTGAAACATCTTGCTGGTATTCACTATCCCTCTGCAGCCTATCCACAGGCACAACAGCTTTTGGGATCTCTGCTTTCCCAGAGACTCAGCATGTCACGGTGCTCGCTCTCGGCAGAAGCTTTTTTCTGAAAAGGCAAACTTACGGCTCCTTCTCCCACAGGGAAGGTGCCAGCCCTGAAAACTAATGCAGTTTTTCACTATCCCTCTGCAGCCTATCCACAGGCACAACAGCTTTGGGGATCTCTGCTTTCCCAGAGACTCAGCATGTCACGGTGCTCGCTCTCGGCAGAAGCTTTTTTCTGAAAAGGCAAACTTACGGCTCCTTCTCCCACAGGGAAGGTGCCAGCCCTGAAAACTAATGCAGTTTTTCACTATCCCCCTGCAGCCTATCCACAGGCACAACAGCTTTGGGGATCTCTGCTTTCCCAGAGACTCAGCATGTCACGGTGCTCGCTCTCGGCAGAAGCTTTTTTCTGAAAAAGAAAACTTTCGGCTCCTTCTCCCACAGGGAAGGTGCCAGCCCTGAAAACTAATGCAGTTTTTCACTATCCCTCTGCAGCCTATCCACAGGCACAACAGCTTTGGGGATCTCTGCTTTCCCAGAGACTCAGCATGTCACGGTGCTCGCTCTCGGCAGAAGCTTTTTTCTGAAAAGGCAAACTTACGGCTCCTTCTCCCTCAGGGAAGGTGCTAGCCCTGAAAACTAATGCAGTTTTTCACTATCCCTCTGCAGCCTATCCACAGGCACAACAGCTTTGGGGATCTCTGCTTTCCCAGAGACTCAGCATGTCACGGTGCTCGTTCTCGGCAGAAGCTTTTTCTGAGAAGGCAAAAGTGTGGCTCCTTCTCCCACAAGGAAGGTGCTAGCCCTGAAAGATCTTGCTGGTATTCACTATCCCTCTGCAGCCTATCCACAGGCACAACAGCTTTTGGGATCTCTGCTTTCCCAGAGACTCAGCATGTCACGGTGCTCGCTCTCGGCAGAAGCTTTTTTCTGAAAAGGCAAACTTACGGCTCCTTCTCCCACAGGGAAGGTGCCAGCCCTGAAAACTAATGCAGTTTTTCACTATCCCTCTGCAGCCTATCCACAGGCACAACAGCTTTGGGGATCTCTGCTTTCCCAGAGACTCAGCATGTCACGGTGCTCGCTCTCGGCAGAAGCTTTTTTCTGAAAAGGCAAACTTACGGCTCCTTCTCCCACAGGGAAGGTGCCAGCCCTGAAAACTAATGCAGTTTTTCACTATCCCTCTGCAGCCTATCCACAGGCACAACAGCTTTGGGGATCTCTGCTTTCCCAGAGACTCAGCATGTCACGGTGCTCACTCTCGCCAGAGCCTTTTTCTGAAAAGGCAAACTTACGGCTCCTTCTCCCACAGGGAAGGTGCCAGCCCTGAAACATCTTGCTGGTATTCACTATCCCTCTGCAGCCTATCCACAGGCACAACAGCTTTTGGGATCTCTGCTTTCCCAGAGACTCAGCATGTCATGGTGCTCGCTCTCGGCAGAAGCTTTTTTCTGAAAAGGCAAACTTACGGCTCCTTCTCCCACAGGGAAGGTGCCAGCCCTGAAAACTAATGCAGTTTTTCACTATCCCTCTGCAGCCTATCCACAGGCACAACAGCTTTGGGGATCTCTGCTTTCCCAGAGACTCAGCATGTCACGGTGCTCGCTCTCGGCAGAAGCTTTTTTCTGAAAAGGCAAACTTACGGCTCCTTCTCCCACAGGGAAGGTGCCAGCCCTGAAAACTAATGCAGTTTTTCACTATCCCTCTGCAGCCTATCCACAGGCACAACAGCTTTGGGGATCTCTGCTTTCCCAGAGACTCAGCATGTCACGGTGCTCGTTCTCGGCAGAAGCTTTTTTCTGAAAAGGCAAACTTACGGCTCCTTCTCCCACAGGGAAGGTGCCAGCCCTGAAAACTAATGCAGTTTTTCACTATCCCTCTGCAGCCTATCCACAGGCACAACAGCTTTGGGGATCTCTGCTTTCCCAGAGACTCAGCATGTCACGGTGCTCGCTCTCGGCAGAAGCTTTTTTCTGAAAAGGCAAACTTACGGCTCCTTCTCCCACAGGGAAGGTGCCAGCCCTGAAAACTAATGCAGTTTTTCACTATCCCTCTGCAGCCTATCCACAGGCACAACAGTTTTGGGGATCTCTGCTTTCCCAGAGACTCAGCATGTCACGGTGCTCGCTCTCGGCAGAAGCTTTTTTCTGAAAAGGCAAACTTACGGCTCCTTCTCCCACAGGGAAGGTGCCAGCCCTGAAAACTAATGCAGTTTTTCACTATCCCTCTGCAGCCTATCCACAGGCACAACAGCTTTGGGGATCTCTGCTTTCCCAGAGACTCAGCATGTCACGGTGCTCGTTCTCGGCAGAAGCTTTTTCTGAGAAGGCAAAAGTGTGGCTCCTTCTCCCACAAGGAAGGTGCTAGCCCTGAAAGATCTTGCTGGTATTCACTATCCCTCTGCAGCCTATCCACAGGCACAACAGCTTTGGGGATCTCTGCTTTCCCAGAGACTCAGCATGTCACGGTGCTCGCTCTCGGCAGAAGCTTTTTTCTGAAAAGGCAAACTTACGGCTCCTTCTCCCACAGGGAAGGTGCCAGCCCTGAAAACTAATGCAGTTTTTCACTATCCCTCTGCAGCCTATCCACAGGCACAACAGCTTTGGGGATCTCTGCTTTCCCAGAGACTCAGCATGTCACGGTGCTCGCTCTCGGCAGAAGCTTTTTTCTGAAAAGGCAAACTTACGGCTCCTTCTCCCACAGGGAAGGTGCCAGCCCTGAAAACTAATGCAGTTTTTCACTATCCCTCTGCAGCCTATCCACAGGCACAACAGCTTTGGGGATCTCTGCTTTCCCAGAGACTCAGCATGTCACGGTGCTCGTTCTCGGCAGAAGCTTTTTCTGAGAAGGCAAAAGTGTGGCTCCTTCTCCCACAAGGAAGGTGCTAGCCCTGAAAGATCTTGCTGGTATTCACTATCCCTCTGCAGCCTATCCACAGGCACAACAGCTTTGGGGATCTCTGCTTTCCCTGAGACTCAGCATCTCACGGTGCTCGCTCTCGGCAGAAGCTTTTTTCTGAAAAGGCAAACTTACGGCTCCTTCTCCCACAGGGAAGGTGCCAGCCCTGAAAACTAATGCAGTTTTTCACTATCCCTCTGCAGCCTATCCACAGGCACAACAGCTTTGGGGATCTCTGCTTTCCCAGAGACTCAGCATGTCACGGTGCTCGCTCTCGGCAGAAGCTTTTTTCTGAAAAGGCAAACTTACGGCTCCTTCTCCCACAGGGAAGGTGCCAGCCCTGAAAACTAATGCAGTTTTTCACTATCCCTCTGCAGCCTATCCACAGGCACAACAGCTTTGGGGATCTCTGCTTTCCCAGAGACTCAGCATGTCACGGTGCTCACTCTCGCCAGAGCCTTTTTCTGAAAAGGCAAACTTACGGCTCCTTCTCCCACAGGGAAGGTGCCAGCCCTGAAACATCTTGCTGGTATTCACTATCCCTCTGCAGCCTATCCACAGGCACAACAGCTTTTGGGATCTCTGCTTTCCCAGAGACTCAGCATGTCATGGTGCTCGCTCTCGGCAGAAGCTTTTTTCTGAAAAGGCAAACTTACGGCTCCTTCTCCCACAGGGAAGGTGCCAGCCCTGAAAACTAATGCAGTTTTTCACTATCCCTCTGCAGCCTATCCACAGGCACAACAGCTTTGGGGATCTCTGCTTTCCCAGAGACTCAGCATGTCACGGTGCTCGCTCTCGGCAGAAGCTTTTTTCTGAAAAGGCAAACTTACGGCTCCTTCTCCCACAGGGAAGGTGCCAGCCCTGAAAACTAATGCAGTTTTTCACTATCCCTCTGCAGCCTATCCACAGGCACAACAGCTTTGGGGATCTCTGCTTTCCCAGAGACTCAGCATGTCACGGTGCTCGTTCTCGGCAGAAGCTTTTTTCTGAAAAGGCAAACTTACGGCTCCTTCTCCCACAGGGAAGGTGCCAGCCCTGAAAACTAATGCAGTTTTTCACTATCCCTCTGCAGCCTATCCACAGGCACAACAGCTTTGGGGATCTCTGCTTTCCCTGAGACTCAGCATGTCACGGTGCTCGCTCTCGGCAGAAGCTTTTTTCTGAAAAGGCAAACTTACGGCTCCTTCTCCCACAGGGAAGGTGCCAGCCCTGAGAACTAATGCAGTTTTTCACTATCCCCCTGCAGCCTATCCACAGGCACAACAGCTTTGGGGATCTCTGCTTTCCCAGAGACTCAGCATGTCACGGTGCTCGCTCTCGGCAGAAGCTTTTTTCTGAAAAAGAAAACTTTCGGCTCCTTCTCCCACAGGGAAGGTGCCAGCCCTGAAAACTAATGCAGTTTTTCACTATCCCTCTGCAGCCTATCCACAGGCACAACAGCTTTGGGGATCTCTGCTTTCCCAGAGACTCAGCATGTCACGGTGCTCGCTCTCGGCAGAAGCTTTTTTCTGAAAAGGCAAACTTACGGCTCCTTCTCCCACAGGGAAGGTGCCAGCCCTGAAAACTAATGCAGTTTTTCACTATCCCCCTGCAGCCTATCCACAGGCACAACAGCTTTGGGGATCTCTGCTTTCCCAGAGACTCAGCATGTCACGGTGCTCGCTCTCGGCAGAAGCTTTTTTCTGAAAAAGAAAACTTTCGGCTCCTTCTCCCACAGGGAAGGTGCCAGCCCTGAAAACTAATGCAGTTTTTCACTATCCCTCTGCAGCCTATCCACAGGCACAACAGCTTTGGGGATCTCTGCTTTCCCTGAGACTCAGCATGTCACGGTGCTCACTCTCGCCAGAGCCTTTTTCTGAAAAGGCAAACTTACGGCTCCTTCTCCCACAGGGAAGGTGCCAGCCCTGAAACATCTTGCTGGTATTCACTATCCCTCTGCAGCCTATCCACAGGCACAACAGCTTTTGGGATCTCTGCTTTCCCAGAGACTCAGCATGTCATGGTGCTCGCTCTCGGCAGAAGCTTTTTTCTGAAAAGGCAAACTTACGGCTCCTTCTCCCACAGGGAAGGTGCCAGCCCTGAAACATCTTGCTGGTATTCACTATCCCTCTGCAGCCTATCCACAGGCACAACAGCTTTTGGGATCTCTGCTTTCCCAGAGACTCAGCATGTCATGGTGCTCGCTCTCGGCAGAAGCTTTTTTCTGAAAAGGCAAACTTACGGCTCCTTCTCCCACAGGGAAGGTGCCAGCCCTGAAAACTAATGCAGTTTTTCACTATCCCTCTGCAGCCTATCCACAGGCACAACAGCTTTGGGGATCTCTGCTTTCCCAGAGACTCAGCATGTCATGGTGCTCGCTCTCGGCAGAAGCTTTTTTCTGAAAAGGCAAACTTACGGCTCCTTCTCCCACAGGGAAGGTGCCAGCCCTGAAAACTAATGCAGTTTTTCACTATCCCTCTGCAGCCTATCCACAGGCACAACAGCTTTGGGGATCTCTGCTTTCCCAGAGACTCAGCATGTCACGGTGCTCACTCTCGCCAGAGCCTTTTTCTGAAAAGGCAAACTTACGGCTCCTTCTCCCACAGGGAAGGTGCCAGCCCTGAAACATCTTGCTGGTATTCACTATCCCTCTGCAGCCTATCCACAGGCACAACAGCTTTTGGGATCTCTGCTTTCCCAGAGACTCAGCATGTCACGGTGCTCGCTCTCGGCAGAAGCTTTTTTCTGAAAAGGCAAACTTACGGCTCCTTCTCCCACAGGGAAGGTGCCAGCCCTGAAAACTAATGCAGTTTTTCACTATCCCTCTGCAGCCTATCCACAGGCACAACAGCTTTGGGGATCTCTGCTTTCCCAGAGACTCAGCATGTCACGGTGCTCGCTCTCGGCAGAAGCTTTTTTCTGAAAAGGCAAACTTACGGCTCCTTCTCCCACAGGGAAGGTGCCAGCCCTGAAACATCTTGCTGGTATTCACTATCCCTCTGCAGCCTATCCACAGGCACAACAGCTTTGGGGATCTCTGCTTTCCCAGAGACTCAGCATGTCATGGTGCTCGCTCTCGGCAGAAGCTTTTTTCTGAAAAGGCAAACTTACGGCTCCTTCTCCCACAGGGAAGGTGCCAGCCCTGAAAACTAATGCAGTTTTTCACTATCCCTCTGCAGCCTATCCACAGGCACAACAGCTTTGGGGATCTCTGCTTTCCCAGAGACTCAGCATGTCACGGTGCTCGCTCTCGGCAGAAGCTTTTTTCTGAAAAGGCAAACTTACGGCTCCTTCTCCCACAGGGAAGGTGCCAGCCCTGAAAACTAATGCAGTTTTTCACTATCCCTCTGCAGCCTATCCACAGGCACAACAGCTTTGGGGATCTCTGCTTTCCCAGAGACTCAGCATGTCACGGTGCTCGCTCTCGGCAGAAGCTTTTTTCTGAAAAGGCAAACTTACGGCTCCTTCTCCCACAGGGAAGGTGCCAGCCCTGAAAACTAATGCAGTTTTTCACTATCCCCCTGCAGCCTATCCACAGGCACAACAGCACTGGGGATCTCTGCTTTCCCAGAGACTCAGCATGTCACGGTGCTCGTTCTCGGCAGAAGCTTTTTCTGAGAAGGCAAACGTCTGGCTCCTTCTCCCACAAGGAAGGTGCTAGCCCTGAAAGATCTTGCTGGTATTCACTATCCCTCTGCAGCGTATCCACAGGCACAACAGCTTTGGGGATCTCTGCTTTCCCAGAGACTCAGCATGTCACGGTGCTCGCTCTCGGCAGAAGCTTTTTTCTGAAAAAGAAAACTTTCGGCTCCTTCTCCCACAAGGAAGGTGCCAGGCCTAAAAGCTAATGCAGCTCTTCACTATCCTCTTGCAGCCTATCCACAGGCACAACAGCACTGGGGATCTCTGCTTTCCCAGAGACTCAGCATGTCACAGTGCTCACTCTCGCCAGAGTCTTTTTCTGAAAAGGCAAACTTACGGCTCCTTCTCCCACAAGGAAGGTGCCAGCCCTGAAAGATCTTGCTGGTATTCACTATCCCTCTGCAGCCTATCTTTAGCCGCAACAGCACTGGGGATCTCTGCTTTCCCAGAGACTCAGCATGTCACGGTGCTGGTTCTCGGCAGAAGCTTTTTCTGAGAAGGCAAACCTCTGGCTCCTTCTCCCACAAGGAAGGTGCTAGCCCTGAAAGATCTTGCTGGTATTCACTATCCCTCTGCAGCCTATCCACAGGCACAACAGCACTGGGGATCTCTGCTTTCCCTGAGACTCAGCATCTCACCGTGCTCGTTATCGGCAGAAGCTTTTTTCTGAAAAGGCAAACGTCTGGCTCCTTCTCCAGCAAAGGCAAGTGCCAGGCCTGAAAGATTTTGTGGTCTTCACCGCCACCTGCAGCCTATCCACAGGCACAACAGCACTGGGGATCCTTTAGCCGCAGCAGCACTGGGGATCTCTGCTATCCCAGAGACTCAGCATGTCACGGTGCTCGTTCTCGGCAGAAGCTTTTTCTGAGAAGGCAAAAGTGTGGCTCCTTCTCCCACAAGGAAGGTGCTAGCCCTGAAAGATCTTGCTGGTATTCACTATCCCTCTGCAGCCTATCCACAGGCACAACAGCTTTTGGGATCTCTGCTTTCCCAGAGACTCAGCATGTCACGGTGCTCGCTCTCGGCAGAAGCTTTTTTCTGAAAAGGCAAACTTACGGCTCCTTCTCCCACAGGGAAGGTGCCAGCCCTGAAAACTAATGCAGTTTTTCACTATCCCTCTGCAGCCTATCCACAGGCACAACAGCTTTGGGGATCTCTGCTTTCCCAGAGACTCAGCATGTCACGGTGCTCGCTCTCGGCAGAAGCTTTTTTCTGAAAAGGCAAACTTACGGCTCCTTCTCCCACAGGGAAGGTGCCAGCCCTGAAAACTAATGCAGTTTTTCACTATCCCTCTGCAGCCTATCCACAGGCACAACAGCTTTGGGGATCTCTGCTTTCCCAGAGACTCAGCATGTCACGGTGCTCACTCTCGCCAGAGCCTTTTTCTGAAAAGGCAAACTTACGGCTCCTTCTCCCACAGGGAAGGTGCCAGCCCTGAAACATCTTGCTGGTATTCACTATCCCTCTGCAGCCTATCCACAGGCACAACAGCTTTGGGGATCTCTGCTTTCCCAGAGACTCAGCATGTCACGGTGCTCGCTCTCGGCAGAAGCTTTTTTCTGAAAAGGCAAACTTACGGCTCCTTCTCCCACAGGGAAGGTGCCAGCCCTGAAAACTAATGCAGTTTTTCACTATCCCTCTGCAGCCTATCCACAGGCACAACAGCTTTGGGGATCTCTGCTTTCCCAGAGACTCAGCATGTCACGGTGCTCGCTCTCGGCAGAAGCTTTTTTCTGAAAAGGCAAACTTACGGCTCCTTCTCCCACAGGGAAGGTGCCAGCCCTGAAAACTAATGCAGTTTTTCACTATCCCTCTGCAGCCTATCCACAGGCACAACAGCTTTGGGGATCTCTGCTTTCCCAGAGACTCAGCATGTCACGGTGCTCACTCTCGCCAGAGCCTTTTTCTGAAAAGGCAAACTTACGGCTCCTTCTCCCACAGGGAAGGTGCCAGCCCTGAAACATCTTGCTGGTATTCACTATCCCTCTGCAGCCTATCCACAGGCACAACAGCTTTTGGGATCTCTGCTTTCCCAGAGACTCAGCATGTCATGGTGCTCGCTCTCGGCAGAAGCTTTTTTCTGAAAAGGCAAACTTACGGCTCCTTCTCCCACAGGGAAGGTGCCAGCCCTGAAAACTAATGCAGTTTTTCACTATCCCTCTGCAGCCTATCCACAGGCACAACAGCTTTGGGGATCTCTGCTTTCCCAGAGACTCAGCATGTCACGGTGCTCGCTCTCGGCAGAAGCTTTTTTCTGAAAAGGCAAACTTACGGCTCCTTCTCCCACAGGGAAGGTGCCAGCCCTGAAAACTAATGCAGTTTTTCACTATCCCTCTGCAGCCTATCCACAGGCACAACAGCTTTGGGGATCTCTGCTTTCCCAGAGACTCAGCATGTCACGGTGCTCGTTCTCGGCAGAAGCTTTTTTCTGAAAAGGCAAACTTACGGCTCCTTCTCCCACAGGGAAGGTGCCAGCCCTGAAAACTAATGCAGTTTTTCACTATCCCTCTGCAGCCTATCCACAGGCACAACAGCTTTGGGGATCTCTGCTTTCCCAGAGACTCAGCATGTCACGGTGCTCGCTCTCGGCAGAAGCTTTTTTCTGAAAAGGCAAACTTACGGCTCCTTCTCCCACAGGGAAGGTGCCAGCCCTGAAAACTAATGCAGTTTTTCACTATCCCACTGCAGCCTATCCACAGGCACAACAGCTTTGGGGATCTCTGCTTTCCCAGAGACTCAGCATGTCACGGTGCTTGCTCTCGGCAGAAGCTTTTTTCTGAAAAAGAAAACTTTCGGCTCCTTCTCCCACAGGGAAGGTGCCAGCCCTGAAAACTAATGCAGTTTTTCACTATCCCCCTGCAGCCTATCCACAGGCACAACAGCTTTGGGGATCTCTGCTTTCCCAGAGACTCAGCATGTCACGGTGCTCGTTCTCGGCAGAAGCTTTTTCTGAGAAGGCAAAAGTGTGGCTCCTTCTCCCACAAGGAAGGTGCTAGCCCTGAAAGATCTTGCTGGTATTCACTATCCCTCTGCAGCGTATCCACAGGCACAACAGCTTTGGGGATCTCTGCTTTCCCAGAGACTCAGCATGTCACGGTGCTCGCTCTCGGCAGAAGCTTTTTTCTGAAAAAGAAAACTTTCGGCTCCTTCTCCCACAAGGAAGGTGCCAGGCCTAAAAGCTAATGCAGCTCTTCACTATCCTCTTGCAGCCTATCCACAGGCACAACAGCACTGGGGATCTCTGCTTTCCCAGAGACTCAGCATGTCACAGTGCTCACTCTCGCCAGAGCCTTTTTCTGAAAAGGCAAACTTACGGCTCCTTCTCCCACAAGGAAGGTGCCAGCCCTGAAAGATCTTGCTGGTATTCACTATCCCTCTGCAGCCTATCTTTAGCCGCAACAGCACTGGGGATCTCTGCTTTCCCAGAGACTCAGCATGTCACGGTGCTGGTTCTCGGCAGAAGCTTTTTCTGAGAAGGCAAACCTCTGGCTCCTTCTCCCACAAGGAAGGTGCTAGCCCTGAAAGATCTTGCTGGTATTCACTATCCCTCTGCAGCCTATCCACAGGCACAACAGCACTGGGGATCTCTGCTTTCCCTGAGACTCAGCATCTCACCGTGCTCGTTATCGGCAGAAGCTTTTTTCTGAAAAGGCAAACGTCTGGCTCCTTCTCCAGCAAAGTCAAGTGCCAGGCCTGAAAGATTTTGTGGTCTTCACCGCCACCTGCAGCCTATCCACAGGCACAACAGCACTGGGGATCCTTTAGCCGCAGCAGCACTGGGGATCTCTGCTATCCCAGAGACTCAGCATGTCACGGTGCTCGTTCTCGGCAGAAGCTTTTTCTGAGAAGGCAAAAGTGTGGCTCCTTCTCCCACAAGGAAGGTGCTAGCCCTGAAAGATCTTGCTGGTATTCACTATCCCTCTGCAGCCTATCCACAGGCACAACAGCTTTTGGGATCTCTGCTTTCCCAGAGACTCAGCATGTCACGGTGCTCGCTCTCGGCAGAAGCTTTTTTCTGAAAAGGCAAACTTACGGCTCCTTCTCCCACAGGGAAGGTGCCAGCCCTGAAAACTAATGCAGTTTTTCACTATCCCTCTGCAGCCTATCCACAGGCACAACAGCTTTGGGGATCTCTGCTTTCCCAGAGACTCAGCATGTCACGGTGCTCGCTCTCGGCAGAAGCTTTTTTCTGAAAAGGCAAACTTACGGCTCCTTCTCCCACAGGGAAGGTGCCAGCCCTGAAAACTAATGCAGTTTTTCACTATCCCTCTGCAGCCTATCCACAGGCACAACAGCTTTGGGGATCTCTGCTTTCCCAGAGACTCAGCATGTCACGGTGCTCACTCTCGCCAGAGCCTTTTTCTGAAAAGGCAAACTTACGGCTCCTTCTCCCACAGGGAAGGTGCCAGCCCTGAAACATCTTGCTGGTATTCACTATCCCTCTGCAGCCTATCCACAGGCACAACAGCTTTGGGGATCTCTGCTTTCCCAGAGACTCAGCATGTCACGGTGCTCGCTCTCGGCAGAAGCTTTTTTCTGAAAAGGCAAACTTACGGCTCCTTCTCCCACAGGGAAGGTGCCAGCCCTGAAAACTAATGCAGTTTTTCACTATCCCTCTGCAGCCTATCCACAGGCACAACAGCTTTGGGGATCTCTGCTTTCCCAGAGACTCAGCATGTCACGGTGCTCGTTCTCGGCAGAAGCTTTTTTCTGAAAAGGCAAACTTACGGCTCCTTCTCCCACAGGGAAGGTGCCAGCCCTGAAAACTAATGCAGTTTTTCACTATCCCTCTGCAGCCTATCCACAGGCACAACAGCTTTTGGGATCTCTGCTTTCCCAGAGACTCAGCATGTCACGGTGCTCGCTCTCGGCAGAAGCTTTTTTCTGAAAAGGCAAACTTACGGCTCCTTCTCCCACAGGGAAGGTGCCAGCCCTGAAAACTAATGCAGTTTTTCACTATCCCTCTGCAGCCTATCCACAGGCACAACAGCTTTGGGGATCTCTGCTTTCCCAGAGACTCAGCATGTCACGGTGCTCGCTCTCGGCAGAAGCTTTTTTCTGAAAAGGCAAACTTACGGCTCCTTCTCCCACAGGGAAGGTGCCAGCCCTGAAAACTAATGCAGTTTTTCACTATCCCTCTGCAGCCTATCCACAGGCACAACAGCTTTGGGGATCTCTGCTTTCCCAGAGACTCAGCATGTCACGGTGCTCACTCTCGCCAGAGCCTTTTTCTGAAAAGGCAAACTTACGGCTCCTTCTCCCACAGGGAAGGTGCCAGCCCTGAAACATCTTGCTGGTATTCACTATCCCTCTGCAGCCTATCCACAGGCACAACAGCTTTTGGGATCTCTGCTTTCCCAGAGACTCAGCATGTCATGGTGCTCGCTCTCGGCAGAAGCTTTTTTCTGAAAAGGCAAACTTACGGCTCCTTCTCCCACAGGGAAGGTGCCAGCCCTGAAAACTAATGCAGTTTTTCACTATCCCTCTGCAGCCTATCCACAGGCACAACAGCTTTGGGGATCTCTGCTTTCCCAGAGACTCAGCATGTCACGGTGCTCGCTCTCGGCAGAAGCTTTTTTCTGAAAAGGCAAACTTACGGCTCCTTCTCCCACAGGGAAGGTGCCAGCCCTGAAAACTAATGCAGTTTTTCACTATCCCTCTGCAGCCTATCCACAGGCACAACAGCTTTGGGGATCTCTGCTTTCCCAGAGACTCAGCATGTCACGGTGCTCGTTCTCGGCAGAAGCTTTTTTCTGAAAAGGCAAACTTACGGCTCCTTCTCCCACAGGGAAGGTGCCAGCCCTGAAAACTAATGCAGTTTTTCACTATCCCTCTGCAGCCTATCCACAGGCACAACAGCTTTGGGGATCTCTGCTTTCCCAGAGACTCAGCATGTCACGGTGCTCGCTCTCGGCAGAAGCTTTTTTCTGAAAAGGCAAACTTACGGCTCCTTCTCCCACAGGGAAGGTGCCAGCCCTGAAAACTAATGCAGTTTTTCACTATCCCCCTGCAGCCTATCCACAGGCACAACAGCTTTGGGGATCTCTGCTTTCCCAGAGACTCAGCATGTCACGGTGCTCGCTCTCGGCAGAAGCTTTTTTATGAAAAAGAAAACTTTCGGCTCCTTCTCCCACAGGGAAGGTGCCAGCCCTGAAAACTAATGCAGTTTTTCACTATCCCCCTGCAGCCTATCCACAGGCACAACAGCTTTGGGGATCTCTGCTTTCCCAGAGACTCAGCATGTCACGGTGCTCGTTCTCGGCAGAAGCTTTTTCTGAGAAGGCAAAAGTGTGGCTCCTTCTCCCACAAGGAAGGTGCTAGCCCTGAAAGATCTTGCTGGTATTCACTATCCCTCTGCAGCGTATCCACAGGCACAACAGCTTTGGGGATCTCTGCTTTCCCAGAGACTCAGCATGTCACGGTGCTCGCTCTCGGCAGAAGCTTTTTTCTGAAAAAGAAAACTTTCGGCTCCTTCTCCCACAAGGAAGGTGCCAGGCCTAAAAGCTAATGCAGCTCTTCACTATCCTTTTGCAGCCTATCCACAGGCACAACAGCTTTGGGGATCTCTGCTTTCCCAGAGACTCAGCATGTCACGGTGCTCGCTCTCGGCAGAAGCTTTTTTCTGAAAAGGCAAACTTACGGCTCCTTCTCCCACAGGGAAGGTGCCAGCCCTGAAAACTAATGCAGTTTTTCACTATCCCTCTGCAGCCTATCCACAGGCACAACAGCTTTGGGGATCTCTGCTTTCCCAGAGACTCAGCATGTCACGGTGCTCGTTCTCGGCAGAAGCTTTTTCTGAGAAGGCAAAAGTGTGGCTCCTTCTCCAGCAAAGGCAAGTGCCAGGCCTGAAAGATCTTGCTGGTATTCACTATCCCTCTGCAGCCTATCCACAGGCACAACAGCTTTTGGGATCTCTGCTTTCCCAGAGACTCAGCATGTCACGGTGCTCGCTCTCGGCAGAAGCTTTTTTCTGAAAAGGCAAACTTACGGCTCCTTCTCCCACAGGGAAGGTGCCAGCCCTGAAAACTAATGCAGTTTTTCACTATCCCTCTGCAGCCTATCCACAGGCACAACAGCTTTGGGGATCTCTGCTTTCCCAGAGACTCAGCATGTCACGGTGCTCACTCTCGCCAGAGCCTTTTTCTGAAAAGGCAAACTTACGGCTCCTTCTCCCACAGGGAAGGTGCCAGCCCTGAAACATCTTGCTGGTATTCACTATCCCTCTGCAGCCTATCCACAGGCACAACAGCTTTTGGGATCTCTGCTTTCCCAGAGACTCAGCATGTCATGGTGCTCGCTCTCGGCAGAAGCTTTTTTCTGAAAAGGCAAACTTACGGCTCCTTCTCCCACAGGGAAGGTGCCAGCCCTGAAAACTAATGCAGTTTTTCACTATCCCTCTGCAGCCTATCCACAGGCACAACAGCTTTGGGGATCTCTGCTTTCCCAGAGACTCAGCATGTCACGGTGCTCGCTCTCGGCAGAAGCTTTTTTCTGAAAAGGCAAACTTACGGCTCCTTCTCCCACAGGGAAGGTGCCAGCCCTGAAAACTAATGCAGTTTTTCACTATCCCTCTGCAGCCTATCCACAGGCACAACAGCTTTGGGGATCTCTGCTTTCCCAGAGACTCAGCATGTCACGGTGCTCGTTCTCGGCAGAAGCTTTTTTCTGAAAAGGCAAACTTACGGCTCCTTCTCCCACAGGGAAGGTGCCAGCCCTGAAAACTAATGCAGTTTTTCACTATCCCTCTGCAGCCTATCCACAGGCACAACAGCTTTGGGGATCTCTGCTTTCCCAGAGACTCAGCATGTCACGGTGCTCGCTCTCGGCAGAAGCTTTTTTCTGAAAAGGCAAACTTACGGCTCCTTCTCCCACAGGGAAGGTGCCAGCCCTGAAAACTAATGCAGTTTTTCACTATCCCACTGCAGCCTATCCACAGGCACAACAGCTTTGGGGATCTCTGCTTTCCCAGAGACTCAGCATGTCACGGTGCTCGCTCTCGGCAGAAGCTTTTTTCTGAAAAAGAAAACTTTCGGCTCCTTCTCCCACAGGGAAGGTGCCAGCCCTGAAAACTAATGCAGTTTTTCACTATCCCTCTGCAGCCTATCCACAGGCACAACAGCTTTGGGGATCTCTGCTTTCCCAGAGACTCAGCATGTCACGGTGCTCGCTCTCGGCAGAAGCTTTTTTCTGAAAAGGCAAACTTACGGCTCCTTCTCCCACAGGGAAGGTGCCAGCCCTGAAAACTAATGCAGTTTTTCACTATCCCCCTGCAGCCTATCCACAGGCACAACAGCTTTGGGGATCTCTGCTTTCCCAGAGACTCAGCATGTCACGGTGCTCGCACGCGGCAGAATCTTTTTTCTGAAAAAGAAAACTTTCGGCTCCTTCTCCCACAGGGAAGGTACCAGCCCTGAAAACTAATGCAGTTTTTCACTATCCCTCTGCAGCCTATCCACAGGCACAACAGCTTTGGGGATCTCTGCTTTCCCAGAGACTCAGCATGTCACGGTGCTCGCTCTCGGCAGAAGCTTTTTTCTGAAAAGGCAAACTTACGGCTCCTTCTCCCACAGGGAAGGTGCCAGCCCTGAAAACTAATGCAGTTTTTCACTATCCCCCTGCAGCCTATCCACAGGCACAACAGCTTTGGGGATCTCTGCTTTCCCAGAGACTCAGCATGTCACGGTGCTCGCTCTCGGCAGAAGCTTTTTTCTGAAAAAGAAAACTTTCGGCTCCTTCTCCCACAGGGAAGGTGCCAGCCCTGAAAACTAATGCAGTTTTTCACTATCCCTCTGCAGCCTATCCACAGGCACAACAGCTTTGGGGATCTCTGCTTTCCCAGAGACTCAGCATGTCACGGTGCTCGCTCTCGGCAGAAGCTTTTTTCTGAAAAGGCAAACTTACGGCTCCTTCTCCCACAGGGAAGGTGCCAGCCCTGAAAACTAATGCAGTTTTTCACTATCCCTCTGCAGCCTATCCACAGGCACAACAGCTTTGGGGATCTCTGCTTTCCCAGAGACTCAGCATGTCACGGTGCTCACTCTCGCCAGAGCCTTTTTCTGAAAAGGCAAACTTACGGCTCCTTCTCCCACAGGGAAGGTGCCAGCCCTGAAACATCTTGCTGGTATTCACTATCCCTCTGCAGCCTATCCACAGGCACAACAGCTTTTGGGATCTCTGCTTTCCCAGAGACTCAGCATGTCATGGTGCTCGCTCTCGGCAGAAGCTTTTTTCTGAAAAGGCAAACTTACGGCTCCTTCTCCCACAGGGAAGGTGCCAGCCCTGAAAACTAATGCAGTTTTTCACTATCCCTCTGCAGCCTATCCACAGGCACAACAGCTTTGGGGATCTCTGCTTTCCCAGAGACTCAGCATGTCACGGTGCTCGCTCTCGGCAGAAGCTTTTTTCTGAAAAGGCAAACTTACGGCTCCTTCTCCCACAGGGAAGGTGCCAGCCCTGAAAACTAATGCAGTTTTTCACTATCCCTCTGCAGCCTATCCACAGGCACAACAGCTTTGGGGATCTCTGCTTTCCCAGAGACTCAGCATGTCACGGTGCTCGCTCTCGGCAGAAGCTTTTTTCTGAAAAGGCAAACTTACGGCTCCTTCTCCCACAGGGAAGGTGCCAGCCCTGAAAACTAATGCAGTTTTTCACTATCCCTCTGCAGCCTATCCACAGGCACAACAGCTTTGGGGATCTCTGCTTTCCCAGAGACTCAGCATGTCACGGTGCTCGTTCTCGGCAGAAGCTTTTTTCTGAAAAGGCAAACTTACGGCTCCTTCTCCCACAGGGAAGGTGCCAGCCCTGAAAACTAATGCAGTTTTTCACTATCCCTCTGCAGCCTATCCACAGGCACAACAGCTTTGGGGATCTCTGCTTTCCCAGAGACTCAGCATGTCACGGTGCTCGCTCTCGGCAGAAGCTTTTTTCTGAAAAGGCAAACTTACGGCTCCTTCTCCCACAGGGAAGGTGCCAGCCCTGAAAACTAATGCAGTTTTTCACTATCCCCCTGCAGCCTATCCACAGGCACAACAGCTTTGGGGATCTCTGCTTTCCCAGAGACTCAGCATGTCACGGTGCTCGCTCTCGGCAGAAGCTTTTTTCTGAAAAAGAAAACTTTCGGCTCCTTCTCCCACAGGGAAGGTGCCAGCCCTGAAAACTAATGCAGTTTTTCACTATCCCTCTGCAGCCTATCCACAGGCACAACAGCTTTGGGGATCTCTGCTTTCCCAGAGACTCAGCATGTCACGGTGCTCGCTCTCGGCAGAAGCTTTTTTCTGAAAAGGCAAACTTACGGCTCCTTCTCCCACAGGGAAGGTGCCAGCCCTGAAAACTAATGCAGTTTTTCACTATCCCTCTGCAGCCTATCCACAGGCACAACAGCTTTGGGGATCTCTGCTTTCCCAGAGACTCAGCATGTCACGGTGCTCACTCTCGCCAGAGCCTTTTTCTGAAAAGGCAAACTTACGGCTCCTTCTCCCACAGGGAAGGTGCCAGCCCTGAAACATCTTGCTGGTATTCACTATCCCTCTGCAGCCTATCCACAGGCACAACAGCTTTTGGGATCTCTGCTTTCCCAGAGACTCAGCATGTCATGGTGCTCGCTCTCGGCAGAAGCTTTTTTCTGAAAAGGCAAACTTACGGCTCCTTCTCCCACAGGGAAGGTGCCAGCCCTGAAAACTAATGCAGTTTTTCACTATCCCTCTGCAGCCTATCCACAGGCACAACAGCTTTGGGGATCTCTGCTTTCCCAGAGACTCAGCATGTCACGGTGCTCGCTCTCGGCAGAAGCTTTTTTCTGAAAAGGCAAACTTACGGCTCCTTCTCCCACAGGGAAGGTGCCAGCCCTGAAAACTAATGCAGTTTTTCACTATCCCTCTGCAGCCTATCCACAGGCACAACAGCTTTGGGGATCTCTGCTTTCCCAGAGACTCAGCATGTCACGGTGCTCGTTCTCGGCAGAAGCTTTTTTCTGAAAAGGCAAACTTACGGCTCCTTCTCCCACAGGGAAGGTGCCAGCCCTGAAAACTAATGCAGTTTTTCACTATCCCTCTGCAGCCTATCCACAGGCACAACAGCTTTGGGGATCTCTGCTTTCCCAGAGACTCAGCATGTCACGGTGCTCGCTCTCGGCAGAAGCTTTTTTCTGAAAAGGCAAACTTACGGCTCCTTCTCCCACAGGGAAGGTGCCAGCCCTGAAAACTAATGCAGTTTTTCACTATCCCTCTGCAGCCTATCCACAGGCACAACAGCTTTGGGGATCTCTGCTTTCCCAGAGACTCAGCATGTCACGGTGCTCGCTCTCGGCAGAAGCTTTTTTCTGAAAAGGCAAACTTACGGCTCCTTCTCCCACAGGGAAGGTGCCAGCCCTGAAAACTAATGCAGTTTTTCACTATCCCTCTGCAGCCTATCCACAGGCACAACAGCTTTGGGGATCTCTGCTTTCCCAGAGACTCAGCATGTCACGGTGCTCGCTCTCGGCAGAAGCTTTTTTCTGAAAAGGCAAACTTACGGCTCCTTCTCCCACAGGGAAGGTGCCAGCCCTGAAAACTAATGCAGTTTTTCACTATCCCCCTGCAGCCTATCCACAGGCACAACAGCTTTGGGGATCTCTGCTTTCCCAGAGACTCAGCATGTCACGGTGCTTGCTCTCGGCAGAAGCTTTTTTCTGAAAAAGAAAACTTTCGGCTCCTTCTCCCACAGGGAAGGTGCCAGCCCTGAAAACTAATGCAGTTTTTCACTATCCCTCTGCAGCCTATCCACAGGCACAACAGCTTTGGGGATCTCTGCTTTCCCAGAGACTCAGCATGTCACGGTGCTCGCTCTCGGCAGAAGCTTTTTTCTGAAAAGGCAAACTTACGGCTCCTTCTCCCACAGGGAAGGTGCCAGCCCTGAAAACTAATGCAGTTTTTCACTATCCCTCTGCAGCCTATCCACAGGCACAACAGCTTTGGGGATCTCTGCTTTCCCAGAGACTCAGCATGTCACGGTGCTCGTTCTCGGCAGAAGCTTTTTCTGAGAAGGCAAAAGTGTGGCTCCTTCTCCCACAAGGAAGGTGCTAGCCCTGAAAGATCTTGCTGGTATTCACTATCCCTCTGCAGCCTATCCACAGGCACAACAGCTTTGGGGATCTCTGCTTTCCCAGAGACTCAGCATGTCACGGTGCTCACTCTCGCCAGAGCCTTTTTCTGAAAAGGCAAACTTACGGCTCCTTCTCCCACAGGGAAGGTGCCAGCCCTGAAACATCTTGCTGGTATTCACTATCCCTCTGCAGCCTATCCACAGGCACAACAGCTTTTGGGATCTCTGCTTTCCCAGAGACTCAGCATGTCATGGTGCTCGCTCTCGGCAGAAGCTTTTTTCTGAAAAGGCAAACTTACGGCTCCTTCTCCCACAGGGAAGGTGCCAGCCCTGAAAACTAATGCAGTTTTTCACTATCCCTCTGCAGCCTATCCACAGGCACAACAGCTTTGGGGATCTCTGCTTTCCCAGAGACTCAGCATGTCACGGTGCTCGCTCTCGGCAGAAGCTTTTTTCTGAAAAGGCAAACTTACGGCTCCTTCTCCCACAGGGAAGGTGCCAGCCCTGAAAACTAATGCAGTTTTTCACTATCCCTCTGCAGCCTATCCACAGGCACAACAGCTTTGGGGATCTCTGCTTTCCCAGAGACTCAGCATGTCACGGTGCTCGCTCTCGGCAGAAGCTTTTTTCTGAAAAGGCAAACTTACGGCTCCTTCTCCCACAGGGAAGGTGCCAGCCCTGAAAACTAATGCAGTTTTTCACTATCCCCCTGCAGCCTATCCACAGGCACAACAGCACTGGGGATCTCTGCTTTCCCAGAGACTCAGCATGTCACGGTGCTCGTTCTCGGCAGAAGCTTTTTCTGAGAAGGCAAACGTCTGGCTCCTTCTCCCACAAGGAAGGTGCTAGCCCTGAAAGATCTTGCTGGTATTCACTATCCCTCTGCAGCGTATCCACAGGCACAACAGCTTTGGGGATCTCTGCTTTCCCAGAGACTCAGCATGTCACGGTGCTCGCTCTCGGCAGAAGCTTTTTTCTGAAAAAGAAAACTTTCGGCTCCTTCTCCCACAAGGAAGGTGCCAGGCCTAAAAGCTAATGCAGCTCTTCACTATCCTCTTGCAGCCTATCCACGGGCACAACAGCACTGGGGATCTCTGCTTTCCCAGAGACTCAGCATGTCACAGTGCTCACTCTCGCCAGAGCCTTTTTCTGAAAAGGCAAACTTACGGCTCCTTCTCCCACAAGGAAGGTGCCAGCCCTGAAAGATCTTGCTGGTATTCACTATCCCTCTGCAGCCTATCTTTAGCCGCAACAGCACTGGGGATCTCTGCTTTCCCAGAGACTCAGCATGTCACGGTGCTGGTTCTCGGCAGAAGCTTTTTCTGAGAAGGCAAACCTCTGGCTCCTTCTCCCACAAGGAAGGTGCTAGCCCTGAAAGATCTTGCTGGTATTCACTATCCCTCTGCAGCCTATCCACAGGCACAACAGCACTGGGGATCTCTGCTTTCCCTGAGACTCAGCATCTCACCGTGCTCGTTATCGGCAGAAGCTTTTTTCTGAAAAGGCAAACGTCTGGCTCCTTCTCCAGCAAAGGCAAGTGCCAGGCCTGAAAGATTTTGTGGTCTTCACCGCCACCTGCAGCCTATCCACAGGCACAACAGCACTGGGGATCCTTTAGCCGCAGCAGCACTGGGGATCTCTGCTATCCCAGAGACTCAGCATGTCACGGTGCTCGTTCTCGGCAGAAGCTTTTTCTGAGAAGGCAAAAGTGTGGCTCCTTCTCCCACAAGGAAGGTGCTAGCCCTGAAAGATCTTGCTGGTATTCACTATCCCTCTGCAGCCTATCCACAGGCACAACAGCTTTTGGGATCTCTGCTTTCCCAGAGACTCAGCATGTCACGGTGCTCGCTCTCGGCAGAAGCTTTTTTCTGAAAAGGCAAACTTACGGCTCCTTCTCCCACAGGGAAGGTGCCAGCCCTGAAAACTAATGCAGTTTTTCACTATCCCTCTGCAGCCTATCCACAGGCACAACAGCTTTGGGGATCTCTGCTTTCCCAGAGACTCAGCATGTCACGGTGCTCGCTCTCGGCAGAAGCTTTTTTCTGAAAAGGCAAACTTACGGCTCCTTCTCCCACAGGGAAGGTGCCAGCCCTGAAAACTAATGCAGTTTTTCACTATCCCTCTGCAGCCTATCCACAGGCACAACAGCTTTGGGGATCTCTGCTTTCCCAGAGACTCAGCATGTCACGGTGCTCGTTCTCGGCAGAAGCTTTTTCTGAGAAGGCAAAAGTGTGGCTCCTTCTCCCACAAGGAAGGTGCTAGCCCTGAAAGATCTTGCTGGTATTCACTATCCCTCTGCAGCCTATCCACAGGCACAACAGCTTTTGGGATCTCTGCTTTCCCAGAGACTCAGCATGTCACGGTGCTCGCTCTCGGCAGAAGCTTTTTTCTGAAAAGGCAAACTTACGGCTCCTTCTCCCACAGGGAAGGTGCCAGCCCTGAAAACTAATGCAGTTTTTCACTATCCCTCTGCAGCCTATCCACAGGCACAACAGCTTTGGGGATCTCTGCTTTCCCAGAGACTCAGCATGTCACGGTGCTCGTTCTCGGCAGAAGCTTTTTCTGAGAAGGCAAAAGTGTGGCTCCTTCTCCCACAAGGAAGGTGCTAGCCCTGAAAGATCTTGCTGGTATTCACTATCCCTCTGCAGCCTATCCACAGGCACAACAGCTTTTGGGATCTCTGCTTTCCCAGAGACTCAGCATGTCACGGTGCTCGCTCTCGGCAGAAGCTTTTTTCTGAAAAGGCAAACTTACGGCTCCTTCTCCCACAGGGAAGGTGCCAGCCCTGAAAACTAATGCAGTTTTTCACTATCCCTCTGCAGCCTATCCACAGGCACAACAGCTTTGGGGATCTCTGCTTTCCCAGAGACTCAGCATGTCACGGTGCTCGCTCTCGGCAGAAGCTTTTTTCTGAAAAGGCAAACTTACGGCTCCTTCTCCCACAGGGAAGGTGCCAGCCCTGAAAACTCATGCAGTTTTTCACTATCCCTCTGCAGCCTATCCACAGGCACAACAGCTTTGGGGATCTCTGCTTTCCCAGAGACTCAGCATGTCACGGTGCTCACTCTCGCCAGAGCCTTTTTCTGAAAAGGCAAACTTACGGCTCCTTCTCCCACAGGGAAGGTGCCAGCCCTGAAAGATCTTGCTGGTATTCACTATCCCTCTGCAGCCTATCCACAGGCACAACAGCTTTTGGGATCTCTGCTTTCCCAGAGACTCAGCATGTCATGGTGCTCGCTCTCGGCAGAAGCTTTTTTCTGAAAAGGCAAACTTACGGCTCCTTCTCCCACAGGGAAGGTGCCAGCCCTGAAAACTAATGCAGTTTTTCACTATCCCTCTGCAGCCTATCCACAGGCACAACAGCTTTGGGGATCTCTGCTTTCCCAGAGACTCAGCATGTCACGGTGCTCGCTCTCGGCAGAAGCTTTTTTCTGAAAAGGCAAACTTACGGCTCCTTCTCCCACAGGGAAGGTGCCAGCCCTGAAAACTAATGCAGTTTTTCACTATCCCCCTGCAGCCTATCCACAGGCACAACAGCTTTGGGGATCTCTGCTTTCCCAGAGACTCAGCATGTCACGGTGCTCGCTCTCGGCAGAAGCTTTTTTCTGAAAAAGAAAACTTTCGGCTCCTTCTCCCACAGGGAAGGTGCCAGCCCTGAAAACTAATGCAGTTTTTCACTATCCCTCTGCAGCCTATCCACAGGCACAACAGCTTTGGGGATCTCTGCTTTCCCAGAGACTCAGCATGTCACGGTGCTCGCTCTCGGCAGAAGCTTTTTTCTGAAAAGGCAAACTTACGGCTCCTTCTCCCACAGGGAAGGTGCCAGCCCTGAAAACTAATGCAGTTTTTCACTATCCCCCTGCAGCCTATCCACAGGCACAACAGCTTTGGGGATCTCTGCTTTCCCAGAGACTCAGCATGTCACGGTGCTCGCTCTCGGCAGAAGCTTTTTTCTGAAAAAGAAAACTTTCGGCTCCTTCTCCCACAGGGAAGGTGCCAGCCCTGAAAACTAATGCAGTTTTTCACTATCCCTCTGCAGCCTATCCACAGGCACAACAGCTTTGGGGATCTCTGCTTTCCCAGAGACTCAGCATGTCACGGTGCTCGCTCTCGGCAGAAGCTTTTTTCTGAAAAGGCAAACTTACGGCTCCTTCTCCCACAGGGAAGGTGCCAGCCCTGAAAACTAATGCAGTTTTTCACTATCCCCCTGCAGCCTATCCACAGGCACAACAGCTTTGGGGATCTCTGCTTTCCCAGAGACTCAGCATGTCACGGTGCTCGTTCTCGGCAGAAGCTTTTTTCTGAAAAAGAAAACTTTCGGCTCCTTCTCCCACAGGGAAGGTGCCAGCCCTGAAAACTAATGCAGTTTTTCACTATCCCTCTGCAGCCTATCCACAGGCACAACAGCTTTGGGGATCTCTGCTTTCCCAGAGACTCAGCATGTCACGGTGCTCGCTCTCGGCAGAAGCTTTTTTCTGAAAAGGCAAACTTACGGCTCCTTCTCCCACAGGGAAGGTGCCAGCCCTGAAAACTAATGCAGTTTTTCACTATCCCTCTGCAGCCTATCCACAGGCACAACAGCTTTGGGGATCTCTGCTTTCCCAGAGACTCAGCATGTCACGGTGCTCACTCTCGCCAGAGCCTTTTTCTGAAAAGGCAAACTTACGGCTCCTTCTCCCACAGGGAAGGTGCCAGCCCTGAAACATCTTGCTGGTATTCACTATCCCTCTGCAGCCTATCCACAGGCACAACAGCTTTTGGGATCTCTGCTTTCCCAGAGACTCAGCATGTCATGGTGCTCGCTCTCGGCAGAAGCTTTTTTCTGAAAAGGCAAACTTACGGCTCCTTCTCCCACAGGGAAGGTGCCAGCCCTGAAAACTAATGCAGTTTTTCACTATCCCTCTGCAGCCTATCCACAGGCACAACAGCTTTGGGGATCTCTGCTTTCCCAGAGACTCAGCATGTCACGGTGCTCGCTCTCGGCAGAAGCTTTTTTCTGAAAAGGCAAACTTACGGCTCCTTCTCCCACAGGGAAGGTGCCAGCCCTGAAAACTAATGCAGTTTTTCACTATCCCTCTGCAGCCTATCCACAGGCACAACAGCTTTGGGGATCTCTGCTTTCCCAGAGACTCAGCATGTCACGGTGCTCGCTCTCGGCAGAAGCTTTTTTCTGAAAAGGCAAACTTACGGCTCCTTCTCCCACAGGGAAGGTGCCAGCCCTGAAAACTAATGCAGTTTTTCACTATCCCCCTGCAGCCTATCCACAGGCACAACAGCTTTGGGGATCTCTGCTTTCCCAGAGACTCAGCATGTCACGGTGCTCGCTCTCGGCAGAAGCTTTTTTCTGAAAAAGAAAACTTTCGGCTCCTTCTCCCACAGGGAAGGTGCCAGCCCTGAAAACTAATGCAGTTTTTCACTATCCCTCTGCAGCCTATCCACAGGCACAACAGCTTTGGGGATCTCTGCTTTCCCAGAGACTCAGCATGTCACGGTGCTCGCTCTCGGCAGAAGCTTTTTTCTGAAAAGGCAAACTTACGGCTCCTTCTCCCACAGGGAAGGTGCCAGCCCTGAAAACTAATGCAGTTTTTCACTATCCCTCTGCAGCCTATCCACAGGCACAACAGCTTTGGGGATCTCTGCTTTCCCAGAGACTCAGCATGTCACGGTGCTCACTCTCGCCAGAGCCTTTTTCTGAAAAGGCAAACTTACGGCTCCTTCTCCCACAGGGAAGGTGCCAGCCCTGAAACATCTTGCTGGTATTCACTATCCCTCTGCAGCCTATCCACAGGCACAACAGCTTTTGGGATCTCTGCTTTCCCAGAGACTCAGCATGTCATGGTGCTCGCTCTCGGCAGAAGCTTTTTTCTGAAAAGGCAAACTTACGGCTCCTTCTCCCACAGGGAAGGTGCCAGCCCTGAAAACTAATGCAGTTTTTCACTATCCCTCTGCAGCCTATCCACAGGCACAACAGCTTTGGGGATCTCTGCTTTCCCAGAGACTCAGCATGTCACGGTGCTCGCTCTCGGCAGAAGCTTTTTTCTGAAAAGGCAAACTTACGGCTCCTTCTCCCACAGGGAAGGTGCCAGCCCTGAAAACTAATGCAGTTTTTCACTATCCCTCTGCAGCCTATCCACAGGCACAACAGCTTTGGGGATCTCTGCTTTCCCAGAGACTCAGCATGTCACGGTGCTCGCTCTCGGCAGAAGCTTTTTTCTGAAAAGGCAAACTTACGGCTCCTTCTCCCACAGGGAAGGTGCCAGCCCTGAAAACTAATGCAGTTTTTCACTATCCCTCTGCAGCCTATCCACAGGCACAACAGCTTTGGGGATCTCTGCTTTCCCAGAGACTCAGCATGTCACGGTGCTCGCTCTCGGCAGAAGCTTTTTTCTGAAAAGGCAAACTTACGGCTCCTTCTCCCACAGGGAAGGTGCCAGCCCTGAAAACTAATGCAGTTTTTCACTATCCCCCTGCAGCCTATCCACAGGCACAACAGCTTTGGGGATCTCTGCTTTCCCAGAGACTCAGCATGTCACGGTGCTCGCTCTCGGCAGAAGCTTTTTTCTGAAAAAGAAAACTTTCGGCTCCTTCTCCCACAGGGAAGGTGCCAGCCCTGAAAACTAATGCAGTTTTTCACTATCCCTCTGCAGCCTAGCCACAGGCACAACAGCTTTGGGGATCTCTGCTTTCCCAGAGACTCAGCATGTCACGGTGCTCGCTCTCGGCAGAAGCTTTTTTCTGAAAAGGCAAACTTACGGCTCCTTCTCCCACAGGGAAGGTGCCAGCCCTGAAAACTAATGCAGTTTTTCACTATCCCCCTGCAGCCTATCCACAGGCACAACAGCTTTGGGGATCTCTGCTTTCCCAGAGACTCAGCATGTCACGGTGCTCGCTCTCGGCAGAAGCTTTTTTCTGAAAAAGAAAACTTTCGGCTCCTTCTCCCACAGGGAAGGTGCCAGCCCTACTAATGCAGTTTTTCACTATCCCTCTGCAGCCTATCCACAGGCACAACAGCTTTGGGGATCTCTGCTTTCCCAGAGACTCAGCATGTCACGGTGCTCGCTCTCGGCAGAAGCTTTTTTCTGAAAAGGCAAACTTACGGCTCCTTCTCCCTCAGGGAAGGTGCTAGCCCTGAAAACTAATGCAGTTTTTCACTATCCCTCTGCAGCCTATCCACAGGCACAACAGCTTTGGGGATCTCTGCTTTCCCAGAGACTCAGCATGTCACGGTGCTCACTCTCGCCAGAGCCTTTTTCTGAAAAGGCAAAAGTGTGGCTCCTTCTCCCACAAGGAAGGTGCTAGCCCTGAAAGATCTTGCTGGTATTCACTATCCCTCTGCAGCCTATCCACAGGCACAACAGCTTTTGGGATCTCTGCTTTCCCAGAGACTCAGCATGTCACGGTGCTCGCTCTCGGCAGAAGCTTTTTTCTGAAAAGGCAAACTTACGGCTCCTTCTCCCACAGGGAAGGTGCCAGCCCTGAAAACTAATGCAGTTTTTCACTATCCCTCTGCAGCCTATCCACAGGCACAACAGCTTTGGGGATCTCTGCTTTCCCAGAGACTCAGCATGTCACGGTGCTCGCTCTCGGCAGAAGCTTTTTTCTGAAAAGGCAAACTTACGGCTCCTTCTCCCACAGGGAAGGTGCCAGCCCTGAAAACTAATGCAGTTTTTCACTATCCCTCTGCAGCCTATCCACAGGCACAACAGCTTTGGGGATCTCTGCTTTCCCAGAGACTCAGCATGTCACGGTGCTCACTCTCGCCAGAGCCTTTTTCTGAAAAGGCAAACTTACGGCTCCTTCTCCCACAGGGAAGGTGCCAGCCCTGAAACATCTTGCTGGTATTCACTATCCCTCTGCAGCCTATCCACAGGCACAACAGCTTTTGGGATCTCTGCTTTCCCAGAGACTCAGCATGTCATGGTGCTCGCTCTCGGCAGAAGCTTTTTTCTGAAAAGGCAAACTTACGGCTCCTTCTCCCACAGGGAAGGTGCCAGCCCTGAAAACTAATGCAGTTTTTCACTATCCCTCTGCAGCCTATCCACAGGCACAACAGCTTTGGGGATCTCTGCTTTCCCAGAGACTCAGCATGTCACGGTGCTCGTTATCGGCAGAAGCTTTTTCTGAGAAGGCAAAAGTGTGGCTCCTTCTCCCACAAGGAAGGTGCTAGCCCTGAAAGATCTTGCTGGTATTCACTATCCCTCTGCAGCCTATCCACAGGCACAACAGCTTTTGGGATCTCTGCTTTCCCAGAGACTCAGCATGTCACGGTGCTCGCTCTCGGCAGAAGCTTTTTTCTGAAAAAGAAAACTTTCGGCTCCTTCTCCCACAGGGAAGGTGCCAGCCCTGAAAACTAATGCAGTTTTTCACTATCCCTCTGCAGCCTATCCACAGGCACAACAGCTTTGGGGATCTCTGCTTTCCCAGAGACTCAGCATGTCACGGTGCTCGCTCTCGGCAGAAGCTTTTTTCTGAAAAGGCAAACTTACGGCTCCTTCTCCCTCAGGGAAGGTGCTAGCCCTGAAAACTAATGCAGTTTTTCACTATCCCTCTGCAGCCTATCCACAGGCACAACAGCTTTGGGGATCTCTGCTTTCCCAGAGACTCAGCATGTCACGGTGCTCGTTCTCGGCAGAAGCTTTTTCTGAGAAGGCAAAAGTGTGGCTCCTTCTCCCACAAGGAAGGTGCTAGCCCTGAAAGATCTTGCTGGTATTCACTATCCCTCTGCAGCCTATCCACAGGCACAACAGCTTTTGGGATCTCTGCTTTCCCAGAGACTCAGCATGTCACGGTGCTCGCTCTCGGCAGAAGCTTTTTTCTGAAAAGGCAAACTTACGGCTCCTTCTCCCACAGGGAAGGTGCCAGCCCTGAAAACTAATGCAGTTTTTCACTATCCCTCTGCAGCCTATCCACAGGCACAACAGCTTTGGGGATCTCTGCTTTCCCAGAGACTCAGCATGTCACGGTGCTCGCTCTCGGCAGAAGCTTTTTTCTGAAAAGGCAAACTTACGGCTCCTTCTCCCACAGGGAAGGTGCCAGCCCTGAAAACTAATGCAGTTTTTCACTATCCCTCTGCAGCCTATCCACAGGCACAACAGCTTTGGGGATCTCTGCTTTCCCAGAGACTCAGCATGTCACGGTGCTCACTCTCGCCAGAGCCTTTTTCTGAAAAGGCAAACTTACGGCTCCTTCTCCCACAGGGAAGGTGCCAGCCCTGAAACATCTTGCTGGTATTCACTATCCCTCTGCAGCCTATCCACAGGCACAACAGCTTTTGGGATCTCTGCTTTCCCAGAGACTCAGCATGTCATGGTGCTCGCTCTCGGCAGAAGCTTTTTTCTGAAAAGGCAAACTTACGGCTCCTTCTCCCACAGGGAAGGTGCCAGCCCTGAAAACTAATGCAGTTTTTCACTATCCCTCTGCAGCCTATCCACAGGCACAACAGCTTTTGGGATCTCTGCTTTCCCAGAGACTCAGCATGTCATGGTGCTCGCTCTCGGCAGAAGCTTTTTTCTGAAAAGGCAAACTTACGGCTCCTTCTCCCACAGGGAAGGTGCCAGCCCTGAAAACTAATGCAGTTTTTCACTATCCCTCTGCAGCCTATCCACAGGCACAACAGCTTTGGGGATCTCTGCTTTCCCAGAGACTCAGCATGTCACGGTGCTCGCTCTCGGCAGAAGCTTTTTTCTGAAAAGGCAAACTTACGGCTCCTTCTCCCACAGGGAAGGTGCCAGCCCTGAAAACTAATGCAGTTTTTCACTATCCCTCTGCAGCCTATCCACAGGCACAACAGCTTTGGGGATCTCTGCTTTCCCAGAGACTCAGCATGTCACGGTGCTCGCTCTCGGCAGAAGCTTTTTTCTGAAAAGGCAAACTTACGGCTCCTTCTCCCACAGGGAAGGTGCCAGCCCTGAAAACTAATGCAGTTTTTCACTATCCCTCTGCAGCCTATCCACAGGCACAACAGCTTTGGGGATCTCTGCTTTCCCAGAGACTCAGCATGTCACGGTGCTCGCTCTCGGCAGAAGCTTTTTTCTGAAAAGGCAAACTTACGGCTCCTTCTCCCACAGGGAAGGTGCCAGCCCTGAAAACTAATGCAGTTTTTCACTATCCCCCTGCAGCCTATCCACAGGCACAACAGCTTTGGGGATCTCTGCTTTCCCAGAGACTCAGCATGTCACGGTGCTCGCTCTCGGCAGAAGCTTTTTTCTGAAAAAGAAAACTTTCGGCTCCTTCTCCCACAGGGAAGGTGCCAGCCCTGAAAACTAATGCAGTTTTTCACTATCCCTCTGCAGCCTATCCACAGGCACAACAGCTTTGGGGATCTCTGCTTTCCCAGAGACTCAGCATGTCACGGTGCTCGCTCTCGGCAGAAGCTTTTTTCTGAAAAGGCAAACTTACGGCTCCTTCTCCCACAGGGAAGGTGCCAGCCCTGAAAACTAATGCAGTTTTTCACTATCCCCCTGCAGCCTATCCACAGGCACAACAGCTTTGGGGATCTCTGCTTTCCCAGAGACTCAGCATGTCACGGTGCTCGCTCTCGGCAGAAGCTTTTTTCTGAAAAAGAAAACTTTCGGCTCCTTCTCCCACAGGGAAGGTGCCAGCCCTACTAATGCAGTTTTTCACTATCCCTCTGCAGCCTATCCACAGGCACAACAGCTTTGGGGATCTCTGCTTTCCCAGAGACTCAGCATGTCACGGTGCTCGCTCTCGGCAGAAGCTTTTTTCTGAAAAGGCAAACTTACGGCTCCTTCTCCCTCAGGGAAGGTGCTAGCCCTGAAAACTAATGCAGTTTTTCACTATCCCTCTGCAGCCTATCCACAGGCACAACAGCTTTGGGGATCTCTGCTTTCCCAGAGACTCAGCATGTCACGGTGCTCACTCTCGCCAGAGCCTTTTTCTGAAAAGGCAAAAGTGTGGCTCCTTCTCCCACAAGGAAGGTGCTAGCCCTGAAAGATCTTGCTGGTATTCACTATCCCTCTGCAGCCTATCCACAGGCACAACAGCTTTTGGGATCTCTGCTTTCCCAGAGACTCAGCATGTCACGGTGCTCGCTCTCGGCAGAAGCTTTTTTCTGAAAAGGCAAACTTACGGCTCCTTCTCCCACAGGGAAGGTGCCAGCCCTGAAAACTAATGCAGTTTTTCACTATCCCTCTGCAGCCTATCCACAGGCACAACAGCTTTGGGGATCTCTGCTTTCCCAGAGACTCAGCATGTCACGGTGCTCGCTCTCGGCAGAAGCTTTTTTCTGAAAAGGCAAACTTACGGCTCCTTCTCCCACAGGGAAGGTGCCAGCCCTGAAAACTAATGCAGTTTTTCACTATCCCTCTGCAGCCTATCCACAGGCACAACAGCTTTGGGGATCTCTGCTTTCCCAGAGACTCAGCATGTCACGGTGCTCACTCTCGCCAGAGCCTTTTTCTGAAAAGGCAAACTTACGGCTCCTTCTCCCACAGGGAAGGTGCCAGCCCTGAAACATCTTGCTGGTATTCACTATCCCTCTGCAGCCTATCCACAGGCACAACAGCTTTTGGGATCTCTGCTTTCCCAGAGACTCAGCATGTCATGGTGCTCGCTCTCGGCAGAAGCTTTTTTCTGAAAAGGCAAACTTACGGCTCCTTCTCCCACAGGGAAGGTGCCAGCCCTGAAAACTAATGCAGTTTTTCACTATCCCTCTGCAGCCTATCCACAGGCACAACAGCTTTGGGGATCTCTGCTTTCCCAGAGACTCAGCATGTCACGGTGCTCGCTCTCGGCAGAAGCTTTTTTCTGAAAAGGCAAACTTACGGCTCCTTCTCCCACAGGGAAGGTGCCAGCCCTGAAAACTAATGCAGTTTTTCACTATCCCTCTGCAGCCTATCCACAGGCACAACAGCTTTGGGGATCTCTGCTTTCCCAGAGACTCAGCATGTCACGGTGCTCGCTCTCGGCAGAAGCTTTTTTCTGAAAAAGAAAACTTTCGGCTCCTTCTCCCACAGGGAAGGTGCCAGCCCTGAAAACTAATGCAGTTTTTCACTATCCCTCTGCAGCCTATCCACAGGCACAACAGCTTTGGGGATCTCTGCTTTCCCAGAGACTCAGCATGTCACGGTGCTCGCTCTCGGCAGAAGCTTTTTTCTGAAAAGGCAAACTTACGGCTCCTTCTCCCTCAGGGAAGGTGCTAGCCCTGAAAACTAATGCAGTTTTTCACTATCCCTCTGCAGCCTATCCACAGGCACAACAGCTTTGGGGATCTCTGCTTTCCCAGAGACTCAGCATGTCACGGTGCTCGTTCTCGGCAGAAGCTTTTTCTGAGAAGGCAAAAGTGTGGCTCCTTCTCCCACAAGGAAGGTGCTAGCCCTGAAAGATCTTGCTGGTATTCACTATCCCTCTGCAGCCTATCCACAGGCACAACAGCTTTTGGGATCTCTGCTTTCCCAGAGACTCAGCATGTCACGGTGCTCGCTCTCGGCAGAAGCTTTTTTCTGAAAAGGCAAACTTACGGCTCCTTCTCCCACAGGGAAGGTGCCAGCCCTGAAAACTAATGCAGTTTTTCACTATCCCTCTGCAGCCTATCCACAGGCACAACAGCTTTGGGGATCTCTGCTTTCCCAGAGACTCAGCATGTCACGGTGCTCGCTCTCGGCAGAAGCTTTTTTCTGAAAAGGCAAACTTACGGCTCCTTCTCCCACAGGGAAGGTGCCAGCCCTGAAAACTAATGCAGTTTTTCACTATCCCCCTGCAGCCTATCCACAGGCACAACAGCTTTGGGGATCTCTGCTTTCCCAGAGACTCAGCATGTCACGGTGCTCACTCTCGCCAGAGCCTTTTTCTGAAAAGGCAAACTTACGGCTCCTTCTCCCACAGGGAAGGTGCCAGCCCTGAAACATCTTGCTGGTATTCACTATCCCTCTGCAGCCTATCCACAGGCACAACAGCTTTTGGGATCTCTGCTTTCCCAGAGACTCAGCATGTCATGGTGCTCGCTCTCGGCAGAAGCTTTTTTCTGAAAAGGCAAACTTACGGCTCCTTCTCCCACAGGGAAGGTGCCAGCCCTGAAAACTAATGCAGTTTTTCACTATCCCTCTGCAGCCTATCCACAGGCACAACAGCTTTGGGGATCTCTGCTTTCCCAGAGACTCAGCATGTCACGGTGCTCGCTCTCGGCAGAAGCTTTTTTCTGAAAAGGCAAACTTACGGCTCCTTCTCCCACAGGGAAGGTGCCAGCCCTGAAAACTAATGCAGTTTTTCACTATCCCTCTGCAGCCTATCCACAGGCACAACAGCTTTGGGGATCTCTGCTTTCCCAGAGACTCAGCATGTCACGGTGCTCGTTCTCGGCAGAAGCTTTTTTCTGAAAAGGCAAACTTACGGCTCCTTCTCCCACAGGGAAGGTGCCAGCCCTGAAAACTAATGCAGTTTTTCACTATCCCTCTGCAGCCTATCCACAGGCACAACAGCTTTGGGGATCTCTGCTTTCCCAGAGACTCAGCATGTCACGGTGCTCGCTCTCGGCAGAAGCTTTTTTCTGAAAAGGCAAACTTACGGCTCCTTCTCCCACAGGGAAGGTGCCAGCCCTGAAAACTAATGCAGTTTTTCACTATCCCTCTGCAGCCTATCCACAGGCACAACAGTTTTGGGGATCTCTGCTTTCCCAGAGACTCAGCATGTCACGGTGCTCGCTCTCGGCAGAAGCTTTTTTCTGAAAAGGCAAACTTACGGCTCCTTCTCCCACAGGGAAGGTGCCAGCCCTGAAAACTAATGCAGTTTTTCACTATCCCTCTGCAGCCTATCCACAGGCACAACAGCTTTGGGGATCTCTGCTTTCCCAGAGACTCAGCATGTCACGGTGCTCGTTCTCGGCAGAAGCTTTTTCTGAGAAGGCAAAAGTGTGGCTCCTTCTCCCACAAGGAAGGTGCTAGCCCTGAAAGATCTTGCTGGTATTCACTATCCCTCTGCAGCCTATCCACAGGCACAACAGCTTTGGGGATCTCTGCTTTCCCAGAGACTCAGCATGTCACGGTGCTCGCTCTCGGCAGAAGCTTTTTTCTGAAAAGGCAAACTTACGGCTCCTTCTCCCACAGGGAAGGTGCCAGCCCTGAAAACTAATGCAGTTTTTCACTATCCCTCTGCAGCCTATCCACAGGCACAACAGTTTTGGGGATCTCTGCTTTCCCAGAGACTCAGCATGTCACGGTGCTCGCTCTCGGCAGAAGCTTTTTTCTGAAAAGGCAAACTTACGGCTCCTTCTCCCACAGGGAAGGTGCCAGCCCTGAAAACTAATGCAGTTTTTCACTATCCCTCTGCAGCCTATCCACAGGCACAACAGCTTTGGGGATCTCTGCTTTCCCAGAGACTCAGCATGTCACGGTGCTCGTTCTCGGCAGAAGCTTTTTCTGAGAAGGCAAAAGTGTGGCTCCTTCTCCCACAAGGAAGGTGCTAGCCCTGAAAGATCTTGCTGGTATTCACTATCCCTCTGCAGCCTATCCACAGGCACAACAGCTTTGGGGATCTCTGCTTTCCCTGAGACTCAGCATGTCACGGTGCTCGCTCTCGGCAGAAGCTTTTTTCTGAAAAGGCAAACTTACGGCTCCTTCTCCCACAGGGAAGGTGCCAGCCCTGAAAACTAATGCAGTTTTTCACTATCCCTCTGCAGCCTATCCACAGGCACAACAGCTTTGGGGATCTCTGCTTTCCCAGAGACTCAGCATGTCACGGTGCTCGCTCTCGGCAGAAGCTTTTTTCTGAAAAGGCAAACTTACGGCTCCTTCTCCCACAGGGAAGGTGCCAGCCCTGAAAACTAATGCAGTTTTTCACTATCCCTCTGCAGCCTATCCACAGGCACAACAGCTTTGGGGATCTCTGCTTTCCCAGAGACTCAGCATGTCACGGTGCTCACTCTCGCCAGAGCCTTTTTCTGAAAAGGCAAACTTACGGCTCCTTCTCCCACAGGGAAGGTGCCAGCCCTGAAACATCTTGCTGGTATTCACTATCCCTCTGCAGCCTATCCACAGGCACAACAGCTTTTGGGATCTCTGCTTTCCCAGAGACTCAGCATGTCATGGTGCTCGCTCTCGGCAGAAGCTTTTTTCTGAAAAGGCAAACTTACGGCTCCTTCTCCCACAGGGAAGGTGCCAGCCCTGAAAACTAATGCAGTTTTTCACTATCCCTCTGCAGCCTATCCACAGGCACAACAGCTTTGGGGATCTCTGCTTTCCCAGAGACTCAGCATGTCACGGTGCTCGCTCTCGGCAGAAGCTTTTTTCTGAAAAGGCAAACTTACGGCTCCTTCTCCCACAGGGAAGGTGCCAGCCCTGAAAACTAATGCAGTTTTTCACTATCCCTCTGCAGCCTATCCACAGGCACAACAGCTTTGGGGATCTCTGCTTTCCCAGAGACTCAGCATGTCACGGTGCTCGTTCTCGGCAGAAGCTTTTTTCTGAAAAGGCAAACTTACGGCTCCTTCTCCCACAGGGAAGGTGCCAGCCCTGAAAACTAATGCAGTTTTTCACTATCCCTCTGCAGCCTATCCACAGGCACAACAGCTTTGGGGATCTCTGCTTTCCCAGAGACTCAGCATGTCACGGTGCTCGCTCTCGGCAGAAGCTTTTTTCTGAAAAGGCAAACTTACGGCTCCTTCTCCCACAGGGAAGGTGCCAGCCCTGAAAACTAATGCAGTTTTTCACTATCCCCCTGCAGCCTATCCACAGGCACAACAGCTTTGGGGATCTCTGCTTTCCCAGAGACTCAGCATGTCACGGTGCTCGCTCTCGGCAGAAGCTTTTTTCTGAAAAAGAAAACTTTCGGCTCCTTCTCCCACAGGGAAGGTGCCAGCCCTGAAAACTAATGCAGTTTTTCACTATCCCTCTGCAGCCTATCCACAGGCACAACAGCTTTGGGGATCTCTGCTTTCCCAGAGACTCAGCATGTCACGGTGCTCACTCTCGCCAGAGCCTTTTTCTGAAAAGGCAAACTTACGGCTCCTTCTCCCACAGGGAAGGTGCCAGCCCTGAAACATCTTGCTGGTATTCACTATCCCTCTGCAGCCTATCCACAGGCACAACAGCTTTTGGGATCTCTGCTTTCCCAGAGACTCAGCATGTCATGGTGCTCGCTCTCGGCAGAAGCTTTTTTCTGAAAAGGCAAACTTACGGCTCCTTCTCCCACAGGGAAGGTGCCAGCCCTGAAAACTAATGCAGTTTTTCACTATCCCTCTGCAGCCTATCCACAGGCACAACAGCTTTGGGGATCTCTGCTTTCCCAGAGACTCAGCATGTCACGGTGCTCGCTCTCGGCAGAAGCTTTTTTCTGAAAAGGCAAACTTACGGCTCCTTCTCCCACAGGGAAGGTGCCAGCCCTGAAAACTAATGCAGTTTTTCACTATCCCTCTGCAGCCTATCCACAGGCACAACAGCTTTGGGGATCTCTGCTTTCCCAGAGACTCAGCATGTCACGGTGCTCGTTCTCGGCAGAAGCTTTTTTCTGAAAAGGCAAACTTACGGCTCCTTCTCCCACAGGGAAGGTGCCAGCCCTGAAAACTAATGCAGTTTTTCACTATCCCTCTGCAGCCTATCCACAGGCACAACAGCTTTGGGGATCTCTGCTTTCCCAGAGACTCAGCATGTCACGGTGCTCGCTCTCGGCAGAAGCTTTTTTCTGAAAAGGCAAACTTACGGCTCCTTCTCCCACAGGGAAGGTGCCAGCCCTGAAAACTAATGCAGTTTTTCACTATCCCACTGCAGCCTATCCACAGGCACAACAGCTTTGGGGATCTCTGCTTTCCCAGAGACTCAGCATGTC
>NW_026061074.1:0-28841 GCF_929443795.1 Astur gentilis
GCTTTTTTCTGAAAAGGCAAACCTTACGGCTCCTTCTCCCACAGGGAAGGTGCCAGCCCTGAAAACTAATGCAGTTTTTCACTATCCCCTCTGCAGCCTATCCACAGGCACAACAGCTTTTGGGATCTCTGCTTTCCCAGAGACTCAGCATGTCACGGTGCTCGCTCTCGGCAGAAGCTTTTTTCTGAAAAGGCAAACTTACGGCTCCTTCTCCCACAGGGAAGGTGCCAGCCCTGAAAACTAATGCAGTTTTTCACTATCCCTCTGCAGCCTATCCACAGGCACAACAGCTTTTGGGATCTCTGCTTTCCCAGAGACTCAGCATGTCACGGTGCTCGCTCTCGGCAGAAGCTTTTTTCTGAAAAGGCAAACTTACGGCTCCTTCTCCCACAGGGAAGGTGCCAGCCCTGAAAACTAATGCAGTTTTTCACTATCCCTCTGCAGCCTATCCACAGGCACAACAGCTTTGGGGATCTCTGCTTTCCCAGAGACTCAGCATGTCACGGTGCTCGCTCTCGGCAGAAGCTTTTTTCTGAAAAGGGCAAACTTTACGGCTCCCTCCTCCCACAGGGAAGGTGCCAGCCCTGAAAACTAATGCAGTTTTTCACTATCCCTCTGCAGCCTATCCACAGGCACAACAGCTTTGGGGATCTCTGCTTTCCCAGAGACTCAGCATGTCACGGTGCTCGCTCTCGGCAGAAGCTTTTTTCTGAAAAGGCAAACTTACGGCTCCTTCTCCCACAGGGAAGGTGCCAGCCCTGAAAACTAATGCAGTTTTTCACTATCCCTCTGCAGCCTATCCACAGGCACAACAGCTTTTGGGATCTCTGCTTTCCCAGAGACCCCAGCATGTCACGGTGCTCGCTCTCGGCAGAAGCTTTTTTCTGAAAGGCAAACTTACGGGCTCCTTCTCCCACAGGGAAGGTGCCAGCCCTGAAAAACTAATGCATGTTTTTCACTATCCCTCTGCAGCCTATCCACAGGCACAACAGCTTTGGGGATCTCTGCTTTCCCAGAGACTCAGCATGTCACGGTGCTCGCTCTCGGCAGAAGCTTTTTTCTGAAAAGGAAAACTTTCGGCTCCTTCTCCCACAAGGAAGGTGCCAGGCCTAAAAGCTAATGCAGATATTCACTATCCTCCTGCAGCCTATCCACAGGCACAACAGCTTGGGGATCTCTGCTTTCCCAGAGACTCAGCATGTCACGGTGCTCGCTCTCGGCAGAAGCTTTTTTCTGAAAAGGCAAACTTACGGCTCCTTCTCCCACAGGGAAGGTGCCGCAGCCCTGAAAACTAATGCAGTTTTTCACTATCCCTCTGCAGGCCTATCCACAGGCACAACAGCTTTGGGGATCTCTGCTTTCCCCAGAGACTCAGCATGTCACGGTGCTCGTTCTCGGCAGAAGCTTTTTTCTGAAAAGGCAAACTTACGGCTCCTTCTCCCACAGGGAAGGTGCCAGCCCTGAAAACTAATGCAGTTTTTCACTATCCCTCTGCAGCCTATCCACAGGCACAACAGCTTTGGGATCTCTGCTTTCCCAGAGACTCAGCATGTCACGGTGCTCGCTCTCGGCAGAAGCTTTTTCTGAAAAGGCAAACTTACGGCTCCTTCTCCCACAGGGAAGGTGCCAGCCCTGAAAACTAATGCAGTTTTTCACTATCCCCTCTGCAGCCTATCCACAGGCACAACAGCCTTTGGGGATCTCTGCTTTCCCAGAGACTCAGCATGTCACGGTGCTCGTTCTCGGCAGAAGCTTTTTTCTGAGAAGGCAAAAGTGTGGCTCCTTCTCCCACAAGGAAGGTGCTAGCCCTGAAAGATCTTGCTGTATTCACTATCCCTCTGCAGCCTATCCACAGGCACAACCAGCTTTGGGGATCTCTGCTTTCCCAGAGACTCAGCATGTCACGGTGCTCGTTCTCGGCAGAAGCTTTTTTCTGAAAAGGCAAACTTACGGCTCCTTCTCCCACAGGGAAGGTGCCAGCCCTGAAAACTAATGCAGTTTTTCACTATCCCTCTGCAGCCTATCCACAGGCACAACAGCTTTTGGGGATCTGCTTTCCCAGAGACTCAGCATGTCACGGTGCTCGCTCTCGGCAGAAGCTTTTTTCTGAAAAGGCAAACTTACGGCTCCTTCTCCCACAGGGAAGGTGCCAGCCCTGAAAACTAATGCAGTTTTTCACTATCCCTCTGCAGCCTATCCACAGGCACAACAGCTTTGGGATCTCTGCTTTCCCAGAGACTCAGCATGTCACGGTGCTCGCTCTCGGCATAAGCTTTTTTCTGAAAAGGCAACTTACGGCTCCTTCTCCCACAGGGAAGGTGCCAGCCCTGAAAACTAATGCAGTTTTTCACTATCCCTCTGCAGCCTATCCACAGGCACAACAGCTTTTGGGATCTCTGCTTTCCCAGAGACTCAGCATGTCACGGTGCTCGCTCTCGGCAGAAGCTTTTTTCTGAAAAGGCAAACTTTACGGCTCCTTCTCCACAGGGAAGGTGCCAGCCCTGAAAAACTAATGCAGTTTTTCACTATCCCTCTGCAGCCTATCCACAGGCACAACAGCTTTGGGGATCTCTGCTTTCCCAGAGACTCAGCATGTCACGGTGCTCGCTCTCGCAGAAGCTTTTTTCTGAAAAGGCAAACTTACGGCTCCTTCTCCCACAGGGAAGGTGCCAGCCCTGAAACTAATGCATTTTTCACTATCCCTCTGCAGCCTATCCACAGGCACAACAGCTTTGGGGGATCTGCTTTCCCCAGAGACTCAGCATGTCACGGGCTCGCTCTCGCAGAAGCTTTTTTCTGAAAAGGCAAACTTACGGCTCCTTCTCCCACAGGGAAGTGCCAGCCCTGAAAACTAATGCAGTTTTCACTATCCTCTGCAGCCTATCCACAGGCACAACAGCTTTTGGGATCTCTGCTTTCCCAGAGACTCAGCATGTCACGGTGCTCGCTCTCGGCAGAAGCTTTTTTCTGAAAAGGCAAACTTACGGCTCCTTCTCCCACAGGGAAGGTGCCAGCCCTGAAAACTAATGCAGTTTTTCACTATCCCTCTGCAGCCTATCCACAGGCACAACAGCTTTGGGGATCTCTGCTTTCCCAGAGACTCAGCATGTCACGGTGCTCGCTCTCGGCAGAAGCTTTTTTCTGAAAAGGCAAACTTACGGCTCCTTCTCCCACAGGGAAGGTGCCAGCCCTGAAAACTAATGCAGTTTTTCACTATCCCTCTGCAGCCTATCCACAGGCACAACAGCTTTGGGGATCTCTGCTTTCCCAGAGACTCAGCATGTCACGGTGCCTCGCTCTCGGCAGAAGCTTTTTCTGAAAAGGCAAACTTACGGCTCCTTCTCCCACAGGGAAGGTGCCAGCCCTGAAAACTAATGCAGTTTTTCACTATCCCTCTGCAGCCTATCCACAGGCACAACAGCTTTTGGGATCTCTGCTTTCCCAGAGACTCAGCATGTCACGGTGCTCGCTCTCGGCAGAAGCTTTTTTCTGAAAAAGCAAACTTACGGCTCTTCTCCCACAGGGAAGGTGCCAGCCCTGAAAACTAATGCAGTTTTTCACTATCCCTCTGCAGCCTATCCACAGGCACAACAGCTTTGGGGATCTCTGCTTTCCCAGAGACTCAGCATGTCACGGTGCTCGCTCTCGGCAGAAGCTTTTTTCTGAAAAAGAAACTTTCGCTCCTTCTCCCACAAGGAAGGTGCCAGCCTAAAAGCTAATGCAGCTCTTCACTACCCTCCTGCAGCCTATCCACAGGCACAACAGCACTGGGGATCTCTGCTTTCCCAGGAGACTCAGCATGTCACGGTGCTCGCTCTCGGCAGAAGCTTTTTTCTGAAAAGGCAAACTTATGGCTCCTTCTCCCACAGGGAAGGTGCCAGCCCTGAAAACTAATGCAGTTTTTCACTATCCCTCTGCAGCCTATCCACAGGCACAACAGCTTTGGGGATCTCTGCTTTCCCAGAGACTCAGCATGTCACGGTGCTCGTTCTCGGCAGAAGCTTTTTTCTGAAAAGGCAAACTTACGGCTCCTTCTCCCACAGGGAAGGTGCCAGCCCTGAAAACTAATGCAGTTTTTCACTATCCCTCTGCAGCCTATCCACAGGCACAACAGCTTTTGGGATCTCTGCTTTCCCAGAGACTCAGCATGTCACGGTGCTCGCTCTCGGCAGAAGCTTTTTTCTGAAAAGGCAAACTTACGGCTCCTTCTCCCACAGGGAAGGTGCCCGCCCAGAAAACTAATGCAGTTTTTCACTATCCCTCTGCAGCCTATCCACAGGCACAACAGCTTTGGGGATCTCTGCTTTCCCAGAGACTCAGCATGTCACGGTGCTCGCTCTCGGCAGAAGCTTTTTTCTGAAAAAGAAAACTTTCGGCTCCTTCTCCCACAAGGAAGGTGCCAGGCCTAAAAGCTAATGCAGCTCTTCACTATCCTCCTGCAGCCTATCCACAGGCACAACAGCACTGGGGATCTCTGCTTTCCCAGAGACTCAGCATGTCACGGTGCTCGCTCTCGGCAGAAGCTTTTTTCTGAAAAGGCAAACTTATGGCTCCTTCTCCCACAGGGAAGGTGCCAGCCCTGAAAACTAATGCAGTTTTTCACTATCCCTCTGCAGCCTATCCACAGGCACAACAGCTTTGGGGATCTCTGCTTTCCCAGAGACTCAGCATGTCACGGTGCTCGTTCTCGGCAGAAGCTTTTTTCTGAAAAGGCAAACTTACGGCTCCTTCTCCCACAGGGAAGGTGCCAGCCCTGAAAACTAATGCAGTTTTTCACTATCCCTCTGCAGCCTATCCACAGGCACAACAGCTTTTGGGATCTCTGCTTTCCCAGAGACTCAGCATGTCACGGTGCTCGCTCTCGGCAGAAGCTTTTTTCTGAAAAGGCAAACTTACGGCTCCTTCTCCCACAGGGAAGGTGCCAGCCCTGAAAACTAATGCAGTTTTTCACTATCCCTCTGCAGCCTATCCACAGGCACAACAGCTTTGGGGATCTCTGCTTTCCCAGAGACTCAGCATGTCACGGTGCTCGCTCTCGGCAGAAGCTTTTTTCTGAAAAGGCAAACTTACGGCTCCTTCTCCCACAGGGAAGGTGCCAGCCCTGAAAACTAATGCAGTTTTTCACTATCCCTCTGCAGCCTATCCACAGGCACAACAGCTTTTGGGATCTCTGCTTTCCCAGAGACTCAGCATGTCACGGTGCTCGCTCTCGGCAGAAGCTTTTTTCTGAAAAGGCAAACTTACGGCTCCTTCTCCCACAGGGAAGGTGCCAGCCCTGAAAACTAATGCAGTTTTTCACTATCCCTCTGCAGCCTATCCACAGGCACAACAGCTTTGGGGATCTCTGCTTTCCCAGAGACTCAGCATGTCACGGTGCTCGCTCTCGGCAGAAGCTTTTTTCTGAAAAGGCAAACTTTACGGCTCCTTCTCCCACAGGGAAGGTGCCAGCCCTGAAAACTAATGCAGTTTTTCACTATCCCTCTGCAGCCTATCCACAGGCACAACAGCTTTGGGGATCTCTGCTTTCCCAGAGACTCAGCATGTCACGGTGCTCGCTCTCGGCAGAAGCTTTTTTCTGAAAAGGCAAACTTACGGCTCCTTCTCCCACAGGGAAGGTGCCAGCCCTGAAAACTAATGCAGTTTTTCACTATCCCTCTGCAGCCTATCCACAGGCACAACAGCTTTGGGGATCTCTGCTTTCCCAGAGACTCAGCATGTCACGGTGCTCGCTCTCGGCAGAAGCTTTTTTCTGAAAAGGCAAACTTACGGCTCCTTCTCCCACAGGGAAGGTGCCAGCCCTGAAAACTAATGCAGTTTTTCACTATCCCTCTGCAGCCTATCCACAGGCACAACAGCTTTGGGGATCTCTGCTTTCCCAGAGACTCAGCATGTCACGGTGCTCGCTCTCGGCAGAAGCTTTTTTCTGAAAAGGCAAACTTTACGGCTCCTTCTCCCACAGGGAAGGTGCCAGCCCTGAAAACTAATGCAGTTTTTCACTATCCCTCTGCAGCCTATCCACAGGCACAACAGCTTTGGGGATCTCTGCTTTCCCAGAGACTCAGCATGTCACGGTGCTCGCTCTCGGCAGAAGCTTTTTTCTGAAAAGGCAAACTTACGGCTCCTTCTCCCACAGGGAAGGTGCCAGCCCTGAAAACTAATGCAGTTTTTCACTATCCCTCTGCAGCCTATCCACAGGCACAACAGCTTTTGGGATCTCTGCTTTCCCAGAGACTCAGCATGTCACGGTGCTCGCTCTCGGCAGAAGCTTTTTTCTGAAAAGGCAAACTTACGGCTCCTTCTCCCACAGGGAAGGTGCCAGCCCTGAAAACTAATGCAGTTTTTCACTATCCCTCTGCAGCCTATCCACAGGCACAACAGCTTTGGGGATCTCTGCTTTCCCAGAGACTCAGCATGTCACGGTGCTCGCTCTCGGCAGAAGCTTTTTTCTGAAAAAGAAAACTTTCGGCTCCTTCTCCCACAAGGAAGGTGCCAGGCCTAAAAGCTAATGCAGCTCTTCACTACCCTCCTGCAGCCTATCCACAGGCACAACAGCACTGGGGATCTCTGCTTTCCCAGAGACTCAGCATGTCACGGTGCTCGCTCTCGGCAGAAGCTTTTTTCTGAAAAGGCAAACTTATGGCTCCTTCTCCCACAGGGAAGGTGCCAGCCCTGAAAACTAATGCAGTTTTTCACTATCCCTCTGCAGCCTATCCACAGGCACAACAGCTTTGGGGATCTCTGCTTTCCCAGAGACTCAGCATGTCACGGTGCTCGTTCTCGGCAGAAGCTTTTTTCTGAAAAGGCAAACTTACGGCTCCTTCTCCCACAGGGAAGGTGCCAGCCCTGAAAACTAATGCAGTTTTTCACTATCCCTCTGCAGCCTATCCACAGGCACAACAGCTTTTGGGATCTCTGCTTTCCCAGAGACTCAGCATGTCACGGTGCTCGCTCTCGGCAGAAGCTTTTTTCTGAAAAGGCAAACTTACGGCTCCTTCTCCCACAGGGAAGGTGCCAGCCCTGAAAACTAATGCAGTTTTTCACTATCCCTCTGCAGCCTATCCACAGGCACAACAGCTTTGGGGATCTCTGCTTTCCCAGAGACTCAGCATGTCACGGTGCTCGCTCTCGGCAGAAGCTTTTTTCTGAAAAAGAAAACTTTCGGCTCCTTCTCCCACAAGGAAGGTGCCAGGCCTAAAAGCTAATGCAGCTCTTCACTATCCTCCTGCAGCCTATCCACAGGCACAACAGCACTGGGGATCTCTGCTTTCCCAGAGACTCAGCATGTCACGGTGCTCGCTCTCGGCAGAAGCTTTTTTCTGAAAAGGCAAACTTACGGCTCCTTCTCCCACAGGGAAGGTGCCAGCCCTGAAAACTAATGCAGTTTTTCACTATCCCTCTGCAGCCTATCCACAGGCACAACAGCTTTGGGGATCTCTGCTTTCCCAGAGACTCAGCATGTCACGGTGCTCGCTCTCGGCAGAAGCTTTTTTCTGAAAAGGCAAACTTACGGCTCCTTCTCCCACAGGGAAGGTGCCAGCCCTGAAAACTAATGCAGTTTTTCACTATCCCTCTGCAGCCTATCCACAGGCACAACAGCTTTTGGGATCTCTGCTTTCCCAGAGACTCAGCATGTCACGGTGCTCGCTCTCGGCAGAAGCTTTTTTCTGAAAAGGCAAACTTACGGCTCCTTCTCCCACAGGGAAGGTGCCAGCCCTGAAAACTAATGCAGTTTTTCACTATCCCTCTGCAGCCTATCCACAGGCACAACAGCTTTGGGGATCTCTGCTTTCCCAGAGACTCAGCATGTCACGGTGCTCGCTCTCGGCAGAAGCTTTTTTCTGAAAAGGCAAACTTTACGGCTCCTTCTCCCACAGGGAAGGTGCCAGCCCTGAAAACTAATGCAGTTTTTCACTATCCCTCTGCAGCCTATCCACAGGCACAACAGCTTTGGGGATCTCTGCTTTCCCAGAGACTCAGCATGTCACGGTGCTCGCTCTCGGCAGAAGCTTTTTTCTGAAAAGGCAAACTTACGGCTCCTTCTCCCACAGGGAAGGTGCCAGCCCTGAAAACTAATGCAGTTTTTCACTATCCCTCTGCAGCCTATCCACAGGCACAACAGCTTTGGGGATCTCTGCTTTCCCAGAGACTCAGCATGTCACGGTGCTCGCTCTCGGCAGAAGCTTTTTTCTGAAAAGGCAAACTTACGGCTCCTTCTCCCACAGGGAAGGTGCCAGCCCTGAAAACTAATGCAGTTTTTCACTATCCCTCTGCAGCCTATCCACAGGCACAACAGCTTTGGGGATCTCTGCTTTCCCAGAGACTCAGCATGTCACGGTGCTCGCTCTCGGCAGAAGCTTTTTTCTGAAAAGGCAAACTTTACGGCTCCTTCTCCCACAGGGAAGGTGCCAGCCCTGAAAACTAATGCAGTTTTTCACTATCCCTCTGCAGCCTATCCACAGGCACAACAGCTTTGGGGATCTCTGCTTTCCCAGAGACTCAGCATGTCACGGTGCTCGCTCTCGGCAGAAGCTTTTTTCTGAAAAGGCAAACTTACGGCTCCTTCTCCCACAGGGAAGGTGCCAGCCCTGAAAACTAATGCAGTTTTTCACTATCCCTCTGCAGCCTATCCACAGGCACAACAGCTTTTGGGATCTCTGCTTTCCCAGAGACTCAGCATGTCACGGTGCTCGCTCTCGGCAGAAGCTTTTTTCTGAAAAGGCAAACTTACGGCTCCTTCTCCCACAGGGAAGGTGCCAGCCCTGAAAACTAATGCAGTTTTTCACTATCCCTCTGCAGCCTATCCACAGGCACAACAGCTTTGGGGATCTCTGCTTTCCCAGAGACTCAGCATGTCACGGTGCTCGCTCTCGGCAGAAGCTTTTTTCTGAAAAAGAAAACTTTCGGCTCCTTCTCCCACAAGGAAGGTGCCAGGCCTAAAAGCTAATGCAGCTCTTCACTACCCTCCTGCAGCCTATCCACAGGCACAACAGCACTGGGGATCTCTGCTTTCCCAGAGACTCAGCATGTCACGGTGCTCGCTCTCGGCAGAAGCTTTTTTCTGAAAAGGCAAACTTATGGCTCCTTCTCCCACAGGGAAGGTGCCAGCCCTGAAAACTAATGCAGTTTTTCACTATCCCTCTGCAGCCTATCCACAGGCACAACAGCTTTGGGGATCTCTGCTTTCCCAGAGACTCAGCATGTCACGGTGCTCGTTCTCGGCAGAAGCTTTTTTCTGAAAAGGCAAACTTACGGCTCCTTCTCCCACAGGGAAGGTGCCAGCCCTGAAAACTAATGCAGTTTTTCACTATCCCTCTGCAGCCTATCCACAGGCACAACAGCTTTTGGGATCTCTGCTTTCCCAGAGACTCAGCATGTCACGGTGCTCGCTCTCGGCAGAAGCTTTTTTCTGAAAAGGCAAACTTACGGCTCCTTCTCCCACAGGGAAGGTGCCAGCCCTGAAAACTAATGCAGTTTTTCACTATCCCTCTGCAGCCTATCCACAGGCACAACAGCTTTGGGGATCTCTGCTTTCCCAGAGACTCAGCATGTCACGGTGCTCGCTCTCGGCAGAAGCTTTTTTCTGAAAAAGAAAACTTTCGGCTCCTTCTCCCACAAGGAAGGTGCCAGGCCTAAAAGCTAATGCAGCTCTTCACTATCCTCCTGCAGCCTATCCACAGGCACAACAGCACTGGGGATCTCTGCTTTCCCAGAGACTCAGCATGTCACGGTGCTCGCTCTCGGCAGAAGCTTTTTTCTGAAAAGGCAAACTTATGGCTCCTTCTCCCACAGGGAAGGTGCCAGCCCTGAAAACTAATGCAGTTTTTCACTATCCCTCTGCAGCCTATCCACAGGCACAACAGCTTTGGGGATCTCTGCTTTCCCAGAGACTCAGCATGTCACGGTGCTCGTTCTCGGCAGAAGCTTTTTTCTGAAAAGGCAAACTTACGGCTCCTTCTCCCACAGGGAAGGTGCCAGCCCTGAAAACTAATGCAGTTTTTCACTATCCCTCTGCAGCCTATCCACAGGCACAACAGCTTTTGGGATCTCTGCTTTCCCAGAGACTCAGCATGTCACGGTGCTCGCTCTCGGCAGAAGCTTTTTTCTGAAAAGGCAAACTTACGGCTCCTTCTCCCACAGGGAAGGTGCCAGCCCTGAAAACTAATGCAGTTTTTCACTATCCCTCTGCAGCCTATCCACAGGCACAACAGCTTTGGGGATCTCTGCTTTCCCAGAGACTCAGCATGTCACGGTGCTCGTTCTCGGCAGAAGCTTTTTCTGAGAAGGCAAAAGTGTGGCTCCTTCTCCCACAAGGAAGGTGCTAGCCCTGAAAGATCTTGCTGGTATTCACTATCCCTCTGCAGCCTATCCACAGGCACAACAGCTTTGGGGATCTCTGCTTTCCCAGAGACTCAGCATGTCACGGTGCTCGTTCTCGGCAGAAGCTTTTTTCTGAAAAGGCAAACTTACGGCTCCTTCTCCCACAGGGAAGGTGCCAGCCCTGAAAACTAATGCAGTTTTTCACTATCCCTCTGCAGCCTATCCACAGGCACAACAGCTTTTGGGATCTCTGCTTTCCCAGAGACTCAGCATGTCACGGTGCTCGCTCTCGGCAGAAGCTTTTTTCTGAAAAGGCAAACTTACGGCTCCTTCTCCCACAGGGAAGGTGCCAGCCCTGAAAACTAATGCAGTTTTTCACTATCCCTCTGCAGCCTATCCACAGGCACAACAGCTTTGGGGATCTCTGCTTTCCCAGAGACTCAGCATGTCACGGTGCTCGCTCTCGGCAGAAGCTTTTTTCTGAAAAAGAAAACTTTCGGCTCCTTCTCCCACAAGGAAGGTGCCAGGCCTAAAAGCTAATGCAGCTCTTCACTATCCTCCTGCAGCCTATCCACAGGCACAACAGCACTGGGGATCTCTGCTTTCCCAGAGACTCAGCATGTCACGGTGCTCGCTCTCGGCAGAAGCTTTTTTCTGAAAAGGCAAACTTATGGCTCCTTCTCCCACAGGGAAGGTGCCAGCCCTGAAAACTAATGCAGTTTTTCACTATCCCTCTGCAGCCTATCCACAGGCACAACAGCTTTGGGGATCTCTGCTTTCCCAGAGACTCAGCATGTCACGGTGCTCGTTCTCGGCAGAAGCTTTTTTCTGAAAAGGCAAACTTACGGCTCCTTCTCCCACAGGGAAGGTGCCAGCCCTGAAAACTAATGCAGTTTTTCACTATCCCTCTGCAGCCTATCCACAGGCACAACAGCTTTTGGGATCTCTGCTTTCCCAGAGACTCAGCATGTCACGGTGCTCGCTCTCGGCAGAAGCTTTTTTCTGAAAAGGCAAACTTACGGCTCCTTCTCCCACAGGGAAGGTGCCAGCCCTGAAAACTAATGCAGTTTTTCACTATCCCTCTGCAGCCTATCCACAGGCACAACAGCTTTGGGGATCTCTGCTTTCCCAGAGACTCAGCATGTCACGGTGCTCGCTCTCGGCAGAAGCTTTTTTCTGAAAAGGCAAACTTACGGCTCCTTCTCCCACAGGGAAGGTGCCAGCCCTGAAAACTAATGCAGTTTTTCACTATCCCTCTGCAGCCTATCCACAGGCACAACAGCTTTTGGGATCTCTGCTTTCCCAGAGACTCAGCATGTCACGGTGCTCGTTCTCGGCAGAAGCTTTTTCTGAGAAGGCAAAAGTGTGGCTCCTTCTCCCACAAGGAAGGTGCTAGCCCTGAAAGATCTTGCTGGTATTCACTATCCCTCTGCAGCCTATCCACAGGCACAACAGCTTTGGGGATCTCTGCTTTCCCAGAGACTCAGCATGTCACGGTGCTCGTTCTCGGCAGAAGCTTTTTTCTGAAAAGGCAAACTTACGGCTCCTTCTCCCACAGGGAAGGTGCCAGCCCTGAAAACTAATGCAGTTTTTCACTATCCCTCTGCAGCCTATCCACAGGCACAACAGCTTTTGGGATCTCTGCTTTCCCAGAGACTCAGCATGTCACGGTGCTCGCTCTCGGCAGAAGCTTTTTTCTGAAAAGGCAAACTTACGGCTCCTTCTCCCACAGGGAAGGTGCCAGCCCTGAAAACTAATGCAGTTTTTCACTATCCCTCTGCAGCCTATCCACAGGCACAACAGCTTTGGGGATCTCTGCTTTCCCAGAGACTCAGCATGTCACGGTGCTCGCTCTCGGCAGAAGCTTTTTTCTGAAAAGGCAAACTTACGGCTCCTTCTCCCACAGGGAAGGTGCCAGCCCTGAAAACTAATGCAGTTTTTCACTATCCCTCTGCAGCCTATCCACAGGCACAACAGCTTTTGGGATCTCTGCTTTCCCAGAGACTCAGCATGTCACGGTGCTCGCTCTCGGCAGAAGCTTTTTTCTGAAAAGGCAAACTTACGGCTCCTTCTCCCACAGGGAAGGTGCCAGCCCTGAAAACTAATGCAGTTTTTCACTATCCCTCTGCAGCCTATCCACAGGCACAACAGCTTTGGGGATCTCTGCTTTCCCAGAGACTCAGCATGTCACGGTGCTCGCTCTCGGCAGAAGCTTTTTTCTGAAAAGGCAAACTTACGGCTCCTTCTCCCACAGGGAAGGTGCCAGCCCTGAAAACTAATGCAGTTTTTCACTATCCCTCTGCAGCCTATCCACAGGCACAACAGCTTTTGGGATCTCTGCTTTCCCAGAGACTCAGCATGTCACGGTGCTCGTTCTCGGCAGAAGCTTTTTCTGAGAAGGCAAAAGTGTGGCTCCTTCTCCCACAAGGAAGGTGCTAGCCCTGAAAGATCTTGCTGGTATTCACTATCCCTCTGCAGCCTATCCACAGGCACAACAGCTTTGGGTATCTCTGCTTTCCCAGAGACTCAGCATGTCACGGTGCTCGCTCTCGGCAGAAGCTTTTTTCTGAAAAGGCAAACTTACGGCTCCTTCTCCCACAGGGAAGGTGCCAGCCCTGAAAACTAATGCAGTTTTTCACTATCCCTCTGCAGCCTATCCACAGGCACAACAGCTTTGGGGATCTCTGCTTTCCCAGAGACTCAGCATGTCACGGTGCTCGCTCTCGGCAGAAGCTTTTTTCTGAAAAGGCAAACTTACGGCTCCTTCTCCCACAGGGAAGGTGCCAGCCCTGAAAACTAATGCAGTTTTTCACTATCCCTCTGCAGCCTATCCACAGGCACAACAGCTTTGGGGATCTCTGCTTTCCCAGAGACTCAGCATGTCACGGTGCTCGCTCTCGGCAGAAGCTTTTTTCTGAAAAAGAAAACTTTCGGCTCCTTCTCCCACAAGGAAGGTGCCAGGCCTAAAAGCTAATGCAGCTCTTCACTATCCTCCTGCAGCCTATCCACAGGCACAACAGCACTGGGGATCTCTGCTTTCCCAGAGACTCAGCATGTCACGGTGCTCGCTCTCGGCAGAAGCTTTTTTCTGAAAAGGCAAACTTATGGCTCCTTCTCCCACAGGGAAGGTGCCAGCCCTGAAAACTAATGCAGTTTTTCACTATCCCTCTGCAGCCTATCCACAGGCACAACAGCTTTGGGGATCTCTGCTTTCCCAGAGACTCAGCATGTCACGGTGCTCGTTCTCGGCAGAAGCTTTTTTCTGAAAAGGCAAACTTACGGCTCCTTCTCCCACAGGGAAGGTGCCAGCCCTGAAAACTAATGCAGTTTTTCACTATCCCTCTGCAGCCTATCCACAGGCACAACAGCTTTTGGGATCTCTGCTTTCCCAGAGACTCAGCATGTCACGGTGCTCGCTCTCGGCAGAAGCTTTTTTCTGAAAAGGCAAACTTACGGCTCCTTCTCCCACAGGGAAGGTGCCAGCCCTGAAAACTAATGCAGTTTTTCACTATCCCTCTGCAGCCTATCCACAGGCACAACAGCTTTGGGGATCTCTGCTTTCCCAGAGACTCAGCATGTCACGGTGCTCGCTCTCGGCAGAAGCTTTTTTCTGAAAAGGCAAACTTACGGCTCCTTCTCCCACAGGGAAGGTGCCAGCCCTGAAAACTAATGCAGTTTTTCACTATCCCTCTGCAGCCTATCCACAGGCACAACAGCTTTTGGGATCTCTGCTTTCCCAGAGACTCAGCATGTCACGGTGCTCGTTCTCGGCAGAAGCTTTTTCTGAGAAGGCAAAAGTGTGGCTCCTTCTCCCACAAGGAAGGTGCTAGCCCTGAAAGATCTTGCTGGTATTCACTATCCCTCTGCAGCCTATCCAGAGGCACAACAGCTTTGGGGATCTCTGCTTTCCCAGAGACTCAGCATGTCACGGTGCTCGTTCTCGGCAGAAGCTTTTTTCTGAAAAGGCAAACTTACGGCTCCTTCTCCCACAGGGAAGGTGCCAGCCCTGAAAACTAATGCCGTTTTTCACTATCCCTCTGCAGCCTATCCACAGGCACAACAGCTTTTGGGATCTCTGCTTTCCCAGAGACTCAGCATGTCACGGTGCTCGCTCTCGGCAGAAGCTTTTTTCTGAAAAGGCAAACTTACGGCTCCTTCTCCCACAGGGAAGGTGCCAGCCCTGAAAACTAATGCAGTTTTTCACTATCCCTCTGCAGCCTATCCACAGGCACAACAGCTTTGGGGATCTCTGCTTTCCCAGAGACTCAGCATGTCACGGTGCTCGCTCTCGGCAGAAGCTTTTTTCTGAAAAGGCAAACTTACGGCTCCTTCTCCCACAGGGAAGGTGCCAGCCCTGAAAACTAATGCAGTTTTTCACTATCCCTCTGCAGCCTATCCACAGGCACAACAGCTTTTGGGATCTCTGCTTTCCCAGAGACTCAGCATGTCACGGTGCTCGCTCTCGGCAGAAGCTTTTTTCTGAAAAGGCAAACTTACGGCTCCTTCTCCCACAGGGAAGGTGCCAGCCCTGAAAACTAATGCAGTTTTTCACTATCCCTCTGCAGCCTATCCACAGGCACAACAGCTTTTGGGATCTCTGCTTTCCCAGAGACTCAGCATGTCACGGTGCTCGCTCTCGGCAGAAGCTTTTTTCTGAAAAGGCAAACTTACGGCTCCTTCTCCCACAGGGAAGGTGCCAGCCCTGAAAACTAATGCAGTTTTTCACTATCCCTCTGCAGCCTATCCACAGGCACAACAGCTTTGGGGATCTCTGCTTTCCCAGAGACTCAGCATGTCACGGTGCTCGCTCTCGGCAGAAGCTTTTTTCTGAAAAGGCAAACTTTACGGCTCCTTCTCCCACAGGGAAGGTGCCAGCCCTGAAAACTAATGCAGTTTTTCACTATCCCTCTGCAGCCTATCCACAGGCACAACAGCTTTGGGGATCTCTGCTTTCCCAGAGACTCAGCATGTCACGGTGCTCGCTCTCGGCAGAAGCTTTTTTCTGAAAAGGCAAACTTACGGCTCCTTCTCCCACAGGGAAGGTGCCAGCCCTGAAAACTAATGCAGTTTTTCACTATCCCTCTGCAGCCTATCCACAGGCACAACAGCTTTTGGGATCTCTGCTTTCCCAGAGACTCAGCATGTCACGGTGCTCGCTCTCGGCAGAAGCTTTTTTCTGAAAAGGCAAACTTACGGCTCCTTCTCCCACAGGGAAGGTGCCAGCCCTGAAAACTAATGCAGTTTTTCACTATCCCTCTGCAGCCTATCCACAGGCACAACAGCTTTGGGGATCTCTGCTTTCCCAGAGACTCAGCATGTCACGGTGCTCGCTCTCGGCAGAAGCTTTTTTCTGAAAAAGAAAACTTTCGGCTCCTTCTCCCACAAGGAAGGTGCCAGGCCTAAAAGCTAATGCAGCTCTTCACTATCCTCCTGCAGCCTATCCACAGGCACAACAGCACTGGGGATCTCTGCTTTCCCAGAGACTCAGCATGTCACGGTGCTCGCTCTCGGCAGAAGCTTTTTTCTGAAAAGGCAAACTTATGGCTCCTTCTCCCACAGGGAAGGTGCCAGCCCTGAAAACTAATGCAGTTTTTCACTATCCCTCTGCAGCCTATCCACAGGCACAACAGCTTTGGGGATCTCTGCTTTCCCAGAGACTCAGCATGTCACGGTGCTCGTTCTCGGCAGAAGCTTTTTTCTGAAAAGGCAAACTTACGGCTCCTTCTCCCACAGGGAAGGTGCCAGCCCTGAAAACTAATGCAGTTTTTCACTATCCCTCTGCAGCCTATCCACAGGCACAACAGCTTTTGGGATCTCTGCTTTCCCAGAGACTCAGCATGTCACGGTGCTCGCTCTCGGCAGAAGCTTTTTTCTGAAAAGGCAAACTTACGGCTCCTTCTCCCACAGGGAAGGTGCCAGCCCTGAAAACTAATGCAGTTTTTCACTATCCCTCTGCAGCCTATCCACAGGCACAACAGCTTTGGGGATCTCTGCTTTCCCAGAGACTCAGCATGTCACGGTGCTCGCTCTCGGCAGAAGCTTTTTTCTGAAAAGGCAAACTTACGGCTCCTTCTCCCACAGGGAAGGTGCCAGCCCTGAAAACTAATGCAGTTTTTCACTATCCCTCTGCAGCCTATCCACAGGCACAACAGCTTTTGGGATCTCTGCTTTCCCAGAGACTCAGCATGTCACGGTGCTCGTTCTCGGCAGAAGCTTTTTCTGAGAAGGCAAAAGTGTGGCTCCTTCTCCCACAAGGAAGGTGCTAGCCCTGAAAGATCTTGCTGGTATTCACTATCCCTCTGCAGCCTATCCACAGGCACAACAGCTTTGGGGATCTCTGCTTTCCCAGAGACTCAGCATGTCACGGTGCTCGTTCTCGGCAGAAGCTTTTTTCTGAAAAGGCAAACTTACGGCTCCTTCTCCCACAGGGAAGGTGCCAGCCCTGAAAACTAATGCCGTTTTTCACTATCCCTCTGCAGCCTATCCACAGGCACAACAGCTTTTGGGATCTCTGCTTTCCCAGAGACTCAGCATGTCACGGTGCTCGCTCTCGGCAGAAGCTTTTTTCTGAAAAGGCAAACTTACGGCTCCTTCTCCCACAGGGAAGGTGCCAGCCCTGAAAACTAATGCAGTTTTTCACTATCCCTCTGCAGCCTATCCACAGGCACAACAGCTTTGGGGATCTCTGCTTTCCCAGAGACTCAGCATGTCACGGTGCTCGCTCTCGGCAGAAGCTTTTTTCTGAAAAGGCAAACTTACGGCTCCTTCTCCCACAGGGAAGGTGCCAGCCCTGAAAACTAATGCAGTTTTTCACTATCCCTCTGCAGCCTATCCACAGGCACAACAGCTTTGGGGATCTCTGCTTTCCCAGAGACTCAGCATGTCACGGTGCTCGCTCTCGGCAGAAGCTTTTTTCTGAAAAGGCAAACTTACGGCTCCTTCTCCCACAGGGAAGGTGCCAGCCCTGAAAACTAATGCAGTTTTTCACTATCCCTCTGCAGCCTATCCACAGGCACAACAGCTTTTGGGATCTCTGCTTTCCCAGAGACTCAGCATGTCACGGTGCTCGCTCTCGGCAGAAGCTTTTTTCTGAAAAGGCAAACTTACGGCTCCTTCTCCCACAGGGAAGGTGCCAGCCCTGAAAACTAATGCAGTTTTTCACTATCCCTCTGCAGCCTATCCACAGGCACAACAGCTTTTGGGATCTCTGCTTTCCCAGAGACTCAGCATGTCACGGTGCTCGCTCTCGGCAGAAGCTTTTTTCTGAAAAGGCAAACTTACGGCTCCTTCTCCCACAGGGAAGGTGCCAGCCCTGAAAACTAATGCAGTTTTTCACTATCCCTCTGCAGCCTATCCACAGGCACAACAGCTTTGGGGATCTCTGCTTTCCCAGAGACTCAGCATGTCACGGTGCTCGCTCTCGGCAGAAGCTTTTTTCTGAAAAGGCAAACTTACGGCTCCTTCTCCCACAGGGAAGGTGCCAGCCCTGAAAACTAATGCAGTTTTTCACTATCCCTCTGCAGCCTATCCACAGGCACAACAGCTTTGGGGATCTCTGCTTTCCCAGAGACTCAGCATGTCACGGTGCTCGTTCTCGGCAGAAGCTTTTTCTGAGAAGGCAAAAGTGTGGCTCCTTCTCCCACAAGGAAGGTGCTAGCCCTGAAAGATCTTGCTGGTATTCACTATCCCTCTGCAGCCTATCCACAGGCACAACAGCTTTGGGGATCTCTGCTTTCCCAGAGACTCAGCATGTCACGGTGCTCGTTCTCGGCAGAAGCTTTTTTCTGAAAAGGCAAACTTACGGCTCCTTCTCCCACAGGGAAGGTGCCAGCCCTGAAAACTAATGCAGTTTTTCACTATCCCTCTGCAGCCTATCCACAGGCACAACAGCTTTTGGGATCTCTGCTTTCCCAGAGACTCAGCATGTCACGGTGCTCGCTCTCGGCAGAAGCTTTTTTCTGAAAAGGCAAACTTACGGCTCCTTCTCCCACAGGGAAGGTGCCAGCCCTGAAAACTAATGCAGTTTTTCACTATCCCTCTGCAGCCTATCCACAGGCACAACAGCTTTTGGGATCTCTGCTTTCCCAGAGACTCAGCATGTCACGGTGCTCGCTCTCGGCAGAAGCTTTTTTCTGAAAAGGCAAACTTACGGCTCCTTCTCCCACAGGGAAGGTGCCAGCCCTGAAAACTAATGCAGTTTTTCACTATCCCTCTGCAGCCTATCCACAGGCACAACAGCTTTGGGGATCTCTGCTTTCCCAGAGACTCAGCATGTCACGGTGCTCGCTCTCGGCAGAAGCTTTTTTCTGAAAAGGCAAACTTTACGGCTCCTTCTCCCACAGGGAAGGTGCCAGCCCTGAAAACTAATGCAGTTTTTCACTATCCCTCTGCAGCCTATCCACAGGCACAACAGCTTTGGGGATCTCTGCTTTCCCAGAGACTCAGCATGTCACGGTGCTCGTTCTCGGCAGAAGCTTTTTTCTGAAAAGGCAAACTTACGGCTCCTTCTCCCACAGGGAAGGTGCCAGCCCTGAAAACTAATGCAGTTTTTCACTATCCCTCTGCAGCCTATCCACAGGCACAACAGCTTTTGGGATCTCTGCTTTCCCAGAGACTCAGCATGTCACGGTGCTCGCTCCTCGGCAGAAGCTTTTTTCTGAAAAGCAAACTTACGGCTCCTTCTCCACAGGGAAGGTGCCAGCCCTGAAAACTAATGCAGTTTTTCACTATCCCTCTGCAGCCTATCCACAGGCACAACAGCTTTGGGGATCTCTGCTTCCCAGAGACTCAGCATGTCACGGTGCTCGCTCTCGGCAGAAGCTTTTTTCTGAAAAAGAAAACTTTCGGCTCCTTCTCCCACAAGGAAGGTGCCAGGCCTAAAAGCTAATGCAGCTCTTCACTATCCTCCTGCAGCCTATCCACAGGCACAACAGCACTGGGGATCTCTGCTTTCCCAGAGACTCAGCATGTCACGGTGCTCGCTCTCGGCAGAAGCTTTTTCTGAAAAGGCAAACTTATGGCACCTTCTCCCACAGGGAAGGTGCCAGCCCTGAAAACTAATGCAGTTTTTCACTATCCCTCTGCAGCCTATCCACAGGCACAACAGCTTTGGGGATCTCTGCTTTCCCAGAGACTCAGCATGTCACGGTGCTCGTTCTCGGCAGAAGCTTTTTTCTGAAAAGGCAAAACTTACGGCTCCTTCTCCCACAGGGAAGGTGCAGCCCTGAAAACTAATGCAGTTTTTCACTATCCCTCTGCAGCCTATCCACAGGCACAACAGCTTTGGGGATCTCTGCTTTCCCAGAGACTCAGCATGTCACGGTGCTCACTCTCGCCAGAGCCTTTTTCTGAAAAGGCAAACTTACGGCTCCTTCTCCCACAAGGAAGGTGCCAGCCCTGAAAGATCTTGCTGGTATTCACTATCCCTCTGCAGCCTATCCACAGGCACAACAGCTTTGGGATCTCTGCTTTCCCAGAGACTCAGCATGTCACGGTGCTCGCTCTCGGCAGAAGCTTTTTTCTGAAAAGGCAAACTTACGGCTCCTTCTCCCACAGGGAAGGTGCCAGCCCTGAAAACTAATGCAGTTTTTCACTATCCCTCTGCAGCCTATCCACAGGCACAACAGCTTTTGGGATCTCTGCTTTCCCAGAGACTCAGCATGTCACGGTGCTCGTTCTCGGCAGAAGCTTTTTCTGAGAAGGCAAAAGTGTGGCTCCTTCTCCCACAAGGAAGGTGCTAGCCCTGAAAGATCTTGCTGGTATTCACTATCCCTCTGCAGCCTATCCACAGGCACAACAGCTTTGGGGATCTCTGCTTTCCCAGAGACTCAGCATGTCACGGTGCTCGTTCTCGCAGAAGCTTTTTCTGAAAAGGCAAACTTACGGCTCCTTCTCCCACAGGGAAGGTGCCAGCCCTGAAAACTAATGCAGTTTTTCACTATCCCTCTGCAGCCTATCCACAGGCACAACAGCTTTTGGGATCTCTGCTTTCCCAGAGACTCAGCATGTCACGGTGCTCGCTCTCGGCAGAAGCTTTTTCTGAAAAGGCAAACTTACGGCTCCTTCTCCCACAGGGAAGGTGCCAGCCCTGAAAACTAATGCAGTTTTTCACTATCCCTCTGCAGCCTATCCACAGGCACAACAGCTTTGGGGATCTCTGCTTTCCCAGAGACTCAGCATGTCACGGTGCTCGCTCTCGGCAGAAGCTTTTTTCTGAAAAGGCAAACTTACGGCTCCTTCTCCCACAGGGAAGGTGCCAGCCCTGAAAACTAATGCAGTTTTTCACTATCCCTCTGCAGCCTATCCACAGGCACAACAGCTTTTGGGATCTCTGCTTTCCCAGAGACTCAGCATGTCACGGTGCTCGCTCTCGGCAGAAGCTTTTTTCTGAAAAGGCAAACTTACGGCTCCTTCTCCCACAGGGAAGGTGCCAGCCCTGAAAACTAATGCAGTTTTTCACTATCCCTCTGCAGCCTATCCACAGGCACAACAGCTTTTGGGATCTCTGCTTTCCCAGAGACTCAGCATGTCACGGTGCTCGCTCTCGGCAGAAGCTTTTTTCTGAAAAGGCAAACTTACGGCTCCTTCTCCCACAGGGAAGGTGCCAGCCCTGAAAACTAATGCAGTTTTTCACTATCCCTCTGCAGCCTATCCACAGGCACAACAGCTTTGGGATCTCTGCTTTCCCAGAGACTCAGCATGTCACGGTGCTCGCTCTCGGCAGAAGCTTTTTTCTGAAAAGGCAAACTTACGGCTCCTTCTCCCACAGGGAAGGTGCCAGCCCTGAAAACTAATGCAGTTTTTCACTATCCCTCTGCAGCCTATCCACAGGCACAACAGCTTTTGGGATCTCTGCTTTCCCAGAGACTCAGCATGTCACGGTGCTCGCTCTCGGCAGAAGCTTTTTTCTGAAAAGGCAAACTTACGGCTCCTTCTCCCACAGGGAAGGTGCCAGCCCTGAAAACTAATGCAGTTTTTCACTATCCCTCTGCAGCCTATCCACAGGCACAACAGCTTTGGGATCTCTGCTTTCCCAGAGACTCAGCATGTCACGGTGCTCGCTCTCGGCAGAAGCTTTTTTCTGAAAAGGCAAACTTACGGCTCCTTCTCCCACAGGGAAGGTGCCAGCCCTGAAACTAATGCAGTTTTTCACTATCCCTCTGCAGCCTATCCACAGGCACAACAGCTTTTGGGATCTCTGCTTTCCCAGAGACTCAGCATGTCACGGTGCTCGCTCTCGGCAGAAGCTTTTTCTGAGAAGGCAAAAGTGTGGCTCCTTCTCCCACAAGGAAGGTGCTAGCCCTGAAAGATCTTGCTGGTATTCACTATCCCTCTGCAGCCTATCCACAGGCACAACAGCTTTGGGGATCTCTGCTTTCCCAGAGACTCAGCATGTCACGGTGCTCGCTCTCGGCAGAAGCTTTTTTCTGAAAAGGCAAACTTACGGCTCCTTCTCCCACAGGGAAGGTGCCAGCCCTGAAAACTAATGCAGTTTTTCACTATCCCTCTGCAGCCTATCCACAGGCACAACAGCTTTGGGATCTCTGCTTTCCCAGAGACTCAGCATGTCACGGTGCTCGCTCTCGGCAGAAGCTTTTTTCTGAAAAGGCAAACTTACGGCTCCTTCTCCCACAGGGAAGGTGCCAGCCCTGAAAACTAATGCAGTTTTTCACTATCCCTCTGCAGCCTATCCACAGGCACAACAGCTTTGGGGATCTCTGCTTTCCCAGAGACTCAGCATGTCACGGTGCTCGCTCTCGGCAGAAGCTTTTTTCTGAAAAAGAAAACTTTCGGCTCCTTCTCCACAAGGAAGGTGCCAGGCCTAAAAGCTAATGCAGCTCTTCACTATCCTCCTGCAGCCTATCCACAGGCACAACAGCACTGGGATCTCTGCTTTCCCAGAGACTCAGCATGTCACGGTGCTCGCTCTCGGCAGAAGCTTTTTTCTGAAAAGGCAAACTTATGGCTCCTTCTCCCACAGGGAAGGTGCCAGCCCTGAAAACTAATGCAGTTTTTCACTATCCCTCTGCAGCCTATCCACAGGCACAACAGCTTTGGGGATCTCTGCTTTCCCAGAGACTCAGCATGTCACGGTGCTCGTTCTCGGCAGAAGCTTTTTTCTGAAAAGGCAAACTTACGGCTCCTTCTCCCACAGGGAAGGTGCCAGCCCTGAAAACTAATGCAGTTTTTCACTATCCCTCTGCAGCCTATCCACAGGCACAACAGCTTTTGGGATCTCTGCTTTCCCAGAGACTCAGCATGTCACGGTGCTCGCTCTCGGCAGAAGCTTTTTTTCTGAAAAGGCAAACTTACGGCTCCTTCTCCCACAGGGAAGGTGCCAGCCCTGAAAACTAATGCAGTTTTTCACTATCCCTCTGCAGCCTATCCACAGGCACAACAGCTTTGGGGATCTCTGCTTTCCCAGAGACTCAGCATGTCACGGTGCTCGCTCTCGGCAGAAGCTTTTTTCTGAAAAGGCAAACTTACGGCTCCTTCTCCCACAGGGAAGGTGCCAGCCCTGAAAACTAATGCAGTTTTTCACTATCCCTCTGCAGCCTATCCACAGGCACAACAGCTTTTGGGATCTCTGCTTTCCCAGAGACTCAGCATGTCACGGTGCTCGCTCTCGCAGAAGCTTTTTTCTGAAAAGGCAAACTTACGGCTCCTTCTCCCACAGGGAAGGTGCCAGCCCTGAAAACTAATGCAGTTTTTCACTATCCCTCTGCAGCCTATCCACAGGCACAACAGCTTTTGGGATCTCTGCTTTCCAGAGACTCAGCATGTCACGGTGCTCGCTCTCGGCAGAAGCTTTTTTCTGAAAAGGCAAACTTACGGCTCCTTCTCCCACAGGGAAGGTGCCAGCCCTGAAAACTAATGCAGTTTTTCACTATCCCTCTGCAGCCTATCCACAGGCACAACAGCTTTGGGGATCTCTGCTTTCCCAGAGACTCAGCATGTCACGGTGCTCGCTCTCGGCAGAAGCTTTTTTCTGAAAAGGCAAACTTTACGGCTCCTTCTCCCACAGGGAAGGTGCCAGCCCTGAAAACTAATGCAGTTTTTCACTATCCCTCTGCAGCCTATCCACAGGCACAACAGCTTTGGGGATCTCTGCTTTCCAGAGACTCAGCATGTCACGGTGCTCGCTCTCGGCAGAAGCTTTTTTCTGAAAAGGCAAACTTACGGCTCCTTCTCCCACAGGGAAGGTGCCAGCCCTGAAAACTAATGCAGTTTTTCACTATCCCTCTGCAGCCTATCCACAGGCACAACAGCTTTTGGGATCTCTGCTTTCCCAGAGACTCAGCATGTCACGGTGCTCGCTCTCGGCAGAAGCTTTTTTCTGAAAAGGCAAACTTACGGCTCCTTCTCCCACAGGGAAGGTGCCAGCCCTGAAAACTAATGCAGTTTTTCACTATCCCTCTGCAGCCTATCCACAGGCACAACAGCTTTGGGGATCTCTGCTTTCCCAGAGACTCAGCATGTCACGGTGCTCGCTCTCGGCAGAAGCTTTTTTCTGAAAAAGAAAACTTTCGGCTCCTTCTCCCACAAGGAAGGTGCCAGGCCTAAAAGCTAATGCAGCTCTTCACTATCCTCCTGCAGCCTATCCACAGGCACAACAGCACTGGGATCTCTGCTTTCCCAGAGACTCAGCATGTCACGGTGCTCGCTCTCGGCAGAAGCTTTTTTCTGAAAAGGCAAACTTATGGCTCCTTCTCCCACAGGGAAGGTGCCAGCCCTGAAAACTAATGCAGTTTTTCACTATCCCTCTGCAGCCTATCCACAGGCACAACAGCTTTGGGGATCTCTGCTTTCCCAGAGACTCAGCATGTCACGGTGCTCGTTCTCGGCAGAAGCTTTTTTCTGAAAAGGCAAACTAACGCTCCTTCTCCCACAGGGAAGGTGCCAGCCCTGAAAACTAATGCAGTTTTTCACTATCCCTCTGCAGCCTATCCACAGGCACAACAGCTTTTGGGATCTCTGCTTTCCCAGAGACTCAGCATGTCACGGTGCTCGCTCTCGGCAGAAGCTTTTTTCTGAAAAGGCAAACTTACGGCTCCTTCTCCCACAGGGAAGGTGCCAGCCCTGAAAACTAATGCAGTTTTTCACTATCCCTCTGCAGCCTATCCACAGGCACAACAGCTTTGGGGATCTCTGCTTTCCCAGAGACTCAGCATGTCACGGTGCTCGTTCTCGGCAGAAGCTTTTTCTGAGAAGGCAAAAGTGTGGCTCCTTCTCCCACAAGGAAGGTGCTAGCCCTGAAAGATCTTGCTGGTATTCACTATCCCTCTGCAGCCTATCCACAGGCACAACAGCTTTGGGATCTCTGCTTTCCCAGAGACTCAGCATGTCACGGTGCTCGTTCTCGGCAGAAGCTTTTTTCTGAAAAGGCAAACTTACGGCTCCTTCTCCCACAGGGAAGGTGCCAGCCCTGAAACTAATGCAGTTTTTCACTATCCCTCTGCAGCCTATCCACAGGCACAACAGCTTTGGGATCTCTGCTTTCCCAGAGACTCAGCATGTCACGGTGCTCGCTCTCGGCAGAAGCTTTTTTCTGAAAAGGCAAACTTACGGCTCCTTCTCCACAGGGAAGGTGCCAGCCCTGAAAACTAATGCAGTTTTTCACTATCCCTCTGCAGCCTATCCACAGGCACAACAGCTTTTGGGATCTCTGCTTTCCCAGAGACTCAGCATGTCACGGTGCTCGCTCTCGGCAGAAGCTTTTTTCTGAAAAGGCAAACTTACGGCTCCTTCTCCCACAGGGAAGGTGCCAGCCCTGAAAACTAATGCAGTTTTTCACTATCCCTCTGCAGCCTATCCACAGGCACAACAGCTTTGGGGATCTCTGCTTTCCCAGAGACTCAGCATGTCACGGTGCTCGCTCTCGGCAGAAGCTTTTTTCTGAAAAGGCAAACTTTACGGCTCCTTCTCCCACAGGGAAGGTGCCAGCCCTGAAAACTAATGCAGTTTTTCACTATCCCTCTGCAGCCTATCCACAGGCACAACAGCTTTGGGGATCTCTGCTTTCCCAGAGACTCAGCATGTCACGGTGCTCGTTCTCGGCAGAAGCTTTTTTCTGAAAAGGCAAACTTACGGCTCCTTCTCCCACAGGGAAGGTGCCAGCCCTGAAAACTAATGCAGTTTTCACTATCCCTCTGCAGCCTATCCACAGGCACAACAGCTTTTGGGATCTCTGCTTTCCCAGAGACTCAGCATGTCACGGTGCTCGCTCTCGGCAGAAGCTTTTTTCTGAAAAGGCAAACTTACGGCTCCTTCTCCCACAGGGAAGGTGCCAGCCCTGAAAACTAATGCAGTTTTTCACTATCCCTCTGCAGCCTATCCACAGGCACAACAGCTTTGGGGATCTCTGCTTTCCCAGAGACTCAGCATGTCACGGTGCTCGCTCTCGGCAGAAGCTTTTTTCTGAAAAAGAAAACTTTCGGCTCCTTCTCCCACAAGGAAGGTGCCAGGCCTAAAAGCTAATGCAGCTCTTCACTATCCTCCTGCAGCCTATCCACAGGCACAACAGCACTGGGGATCTCTGCTTTCCCAGAGACTCAGCATGTCACGGTGCTCGCTCTCGGCAGAAGCTTTTTTCTGAAAAGGCAAACTTATGGCTCCTTCTCCCACAGGGAAGGTGCCAGCCCTGAAAACTAATGCAGTTTTTCACTATCCCTCTGCAGCCTATCCACAGGCACAACAGCTTTGGGGATCTCTGCTTTCCCAGAGACTCAGCATGTCACGGTGCTCGTTCTCGGCAGAAGCTTTTTTCTGAAAAGGCAAACTTACGGCTCCTATCTCCACAGGGAAGGTGCCAGCCCTGAAAACTAATGCAGTTTTTCACTATCCCTCTGCAGCCTATCCACAGGCACAACAGCTTTTGGGATCTCTGCTTTCCCAGAGACTCACCATGTCACGGTGCTCACTCTCGCCAGAGCCTTTTTCTGAAAAGGCAAACTTACGGCTCCTTCTCCCACAAGGAAGGTGCCAGCCCTGAAAGATCTTGCTGGTATTCACTATCCCTCTGCAGCCTATCCACAGGCACAACAGCTTTGGGGATCTCTGCTTTCCCAGAGACTCAGCATGTCACGGTGCTCGCTCTCGGCAGAAGCTTTTTTCTGAAAAGGCAAACTTACGGCTCCTTCTCCCACAGGGAAGGTGCCAGCCCTGAAAACTAATGCAGTTTTTCACTATCCCTCTGCAGCCTATCCACAGGCACAACAGCTTTTGGGATCTCTGCTTTCCCAGAGACTCAGCATGTCACGGTGCTCGTTCTCGGCAGAAGCTTTTTCTGAGAAGGCAAAAGTGTGGCTCCTTCTCCCACAAGGAAGGTGCTAGCCCTGAAAGATCTTGCTGGTATTCACTATCCCTCTGCAGCCTATCCACAGGCACAACAGCTTTGGGGATCTCTGCTTTCCCAGAGACTCAGCATGTCACGGTGCTCGTTCTCGGCAGAAGCTTTTTTCTGAAAAGGCAAACTTACGGCTCCTTCTCCCACAGGGAAGGTGCCAGCCCTGAAAACTAATGCAGTTTTTCACTATCCCTCTGCAGCCTATCCACAGGCACAACAGCTTTTGGGATCTCTGCTTTCCCAGAGACTCAGCATGTCACGGTGCTCGCTCTCGGCAGAAGCTTTTTTCTGAAAAGGCAAACTTACGGCTCCTTCTCCCACAGGGAAGGTGCCAGCCCTGAAAACTAATGCAGTTTTTCACTATCCCTCTGCAGCCTATCCACAGGCACAACAGCTTTGGGGATCTCTGCTTTCCCAGAGACTCAGCATGTCACGGTGCTCGCTCTCGGCAGAAGCTTTTTTCTGAAAAGGCAAACTTACGGCTCCTTCTCCCACAGGGAAGGTGCCAGCCCTGAAAACTAATGCAGTTTTTCACTATCCCTCTGCAGCCTATCCACAGGCACAACAGCTTTGGGGATCTCTGCTTTCCCAGAGACTCAGCATGTCACGGTGCTCGCTCTCGGCAGAAGCTTTTTTCTGAAAAGGCAAACTTACGGCTCCTTCTCCCACAGGGAAGTGCCAGCCCTGAAAACTAATGCAGTTTTTCACTATCCCTCTGCAGCCTATCCACAGGCACAACAGCTTTGGGGATCTCTGCTTTCCCAGAGACTCAGCATGTCACGGTGCTCGCTCTCGGCAGAAGCTTTTTTCTGAAAGGCAAACTTACGGCTCCTTCTCCCACAGGGAAGGTGCCAGCCCTGAAAACTAATGCAGTTTTTCACTATCCCTCTGCAGCCTATCCACAGGCACAACGCTTTTGGGATCTCTGCTTTCCCAGAGACTCAGCATGTCACGGTGCTCGTTCTCGGCAGAAGCTTTTTCTGAGAAGGCAAAAGTGTGGCTCCTTCTCCCACAAGGAAGGTGCTAGCCCTGAAAGATCTTGCTGGTATTCACTATCCCTCTGCAGCCTATCCACAGGCACAACAGCTTTGGGGATCTCTGCTTTCCCAGAGACTCAGCATGTCACGGTGCTCGCTCTCGGCAGAAGCTTTTTTCTGAAAAGGCAAACTTACGGCTCCTTCTCCCACAGGGAAGGTGCCAGCCCTGAAAACTAATGCAGTTTTTCACTATCCCTCTGCAGCCTATCCACAGGCACAACAGCTTTGGGGATCTCTGCTTTCCCAGAGACTCAGCATGTCACGGTGCTCGCTCTCGGCAGAAGCTTTTTTCTGAAAAGGCAAACTTACGGCTCCTTCTCCCACAGGGAAGGTGCCAGCCCTGAAAACTAATGCAGTTTTTCACTATCCCTCTGCAGCCTATCCACAGGCACAACAGCTTTGGGGATCTCTGCTTTCCCAGAGACTCAGCATGTCACGGTGCTCGCTCTCGGCAGAAGCTTTTTTCTGAAAAAGAAAACTTTCGGCTCCTTCTCCCACAAGGAAGGTGCCAGGCCTAAAAGCTAATGCAGCTCTTCACTATCCTCCTGCAGCCTATCCACAGGCACAACAGCACTGGGGATCTCTGCTTTCCCAGAGACTCAGCATGTCACGGGGCTCGCTCTCGCAGAAGCTTTTTTTCTGAAAAGGCAAACTTATGGCTCCTTCTCCCACAGGGAAGGTGCCAGCCCTGAAAACTAATGCAGTTTTTCACTATCCCTCTGCAGCCTATCCACAGGCACAACAGCTTTGGGGATCTCTGCTTTCCAGAGACTCAGCATGTCACGGTGCTCGTTCTCGGCAGAAGCTTTTTTCTGAAAAGGCAAACTTACGGCTCCTTCTCCCACAGGGAAGGTGCCAGCCCTGAAAACTAATGCAGTTTTTCACTATCCCTCTGCAGCCTATCCACAGGCACAACAGCTTTTGGGATCTCTGCTTTCCCAGAGACTCAGCATGTCACGGTGCTCGCTCTCGGCAGAAGCTTTTTTCTGAAAAGGCAAACTTACGGGCTCCTTCTCCCACAGGGAAGGTGCCAGCCCTGAAAACTAATGCAGTTTTTCACTATCCCTCTGCAGCCTATCCACAGGCACAACAGCTTTGGGGATCTCTGCTTTCCCAGAGACTCAGCATGTCACGGTGCTCGC